>NW_027477646.1:0-61854 GCF_051020955.1 Megalopta genalis | reverse complement strand
TGGATTTAAAGCTAATTTGTGTATTTCGCATGAATCTGAAGCTAAATTGTTCATTTCGCATAAATTTGAAGCTAAATCGATCGATTGAAATCGCTGTTTCGCACGAATTTGAATCGAAATCGTGTGATTCGCATGATATTGAAGTTATATCGTTTGTTTCATGTGGATTTAAAGCCAATTCGTGTACTTCGCATGAATCAGAAGCTAAATTGTTCATTTCGCATGAATTTGAAGCTAAATCGTTTGTTTAAAATCGATATTTCGTACGAATTTGAGTCGAAATCGTGTATTTCGCATGATATTGACGCTAAATCGTTTATCTCGCGTGGATTTGAAGCAAATTCGTGTATTTCGCATGAATCTGAAGCGAAATCGTGTGTTTCGCATGCTATTGAAGTTAAACCGTTTGTTTCGTGTGGATTTAAAGCTAATTCGTGTATTTCGCATGAATCTGAAGCTAAAATGTTCATTTCGCATGAATTTGAAGCTAAATCGATGGTTTAAAATCGCTATTTCGCACGAATTTGAATCGAAATCGTGTGTTTCGCATGATATTGAAGTTAAATCGTTTGTTTCGTGTGTATTTAAAGCTAATTCGTGTATTTCACATGAATCTGAACCTAAATTCTTCATTTCGCATGAATTTGAAGCTAAATCGTTTATTTAAAATCGCTATTTCGTACGAATTTGAGTCGAAATCGTGTATTTCGCATGATATTGACGCAAAATCGTTTGTCTCGCGTGGATTTGAAGCAAATTCGTGTATTTCGCATGAATCAGAAGCTAAATTGTTCATTTCGCATGAATTTGAAGCTAAATCGTTTATTTAAAATCGATATTTCGTACGAATTTGAGTCGAAATCGTGTATTTCGCATGATATTGACGCTAAATCGTTTGTCTCGGGTGGATTTGAGCCAAATTCGTGGATTACGCATGAATCTGAAGCGAAATCGTGTATTTCGCATGATATTGACGCTAAATCGTTTGTCTCGCGTGGATTTGAAGCAAATTCGTGTATTTCGCATGAATCTGAATCGAAATCGTGTGTTTCGCATGATATTGAATTTAAATCGTTTGTTTCGTGTGGATTTAAAGCTAATTCGTGTATTTCGCATGAATCTGAAGCTAAATTTTTCATTTCGCATGAATTTGAAGCTAAATCGATCGTTTAAAATCGCTATTTCGCACGAATTTGAATCGAAATCGTGTGTTTCGCATGATATTGACGCTAAATCGTTTGTCTCGCGTGGAGCTGAAGCAAATTCGTGTATTTCGCATGAATCTGAAGCTAAATTGTTCATTTGGCATGAATTTGAAGCTAAATCGATGGTTTAAAATCGCTATTTCGCACGAATTTGAATCGAAATCGTGTTTTTCGCATGATATTGAAGTTATATCGTTTGTTTCGTGTGGATTTAAAGCTAATTCGTGTATTTCGCATGAATCTGAAGCTAAATTGTTCATTTCGCATGAATTTGAAGCTAAATCGATCGTTTGAAATCGCTATTTCGCACGAATTTAAATCGAAATCGTGTGTTTCACATGATATTGAAGTTAAATCGTTCGTTTCGTGTGTATTTAAAGCTAATTCGTGTATTTCACATGAATCTGAAGTTAAATTGTTCATTCCGCATGAATTTGAAGCCAAATCGATCATTTAAAATGGCTATTTCGCACGAATTTGATTCGAAATCGTGTGTTTCGCATGATATTGAAGTTAAATCGTTTGTTTCGTGTGGATTTAAAGCTAATTCGTGTATTTCGCATGAATCTGAAGCTAAATTGTTCATTTCGCATGAATTTGAAGATAAATCGATGGTTTAAAATCGCACTTTCGTACGAATTTGAGTCGAAATCGTGTATTTCGCATGATATTGACGCTAAATCGTTTGTCTCGCGTAGATTTGAAGCAAATTCGTGTATTTCGCATGAATCAGAAGTTAAATTTTACATTTCGCATGAATTTGAAGCTAAATCGATCGATTGAAATCGGTGATTCGCACGAATTTGAATCGAAATCGTGTGTTTCGCATGATATTGAAGTTAAATCGTTTGTTTCGTGTGGATTTAAAGCTAATTCGTGTGTTTCGCATGAATCTGAAGCTAAATTGTTCATTTCGCATGAATTTGAAGCTAAATCGTTTGTTTAAAATCGCTATTTCGCACGAATTTGAGTCGAAATCGTGTGTTTCGCATGATATTGAAGTTAAATCGTTTGTTTCGTGTGGATTCGAAGCTAATTCGTGTATTTCGCTTGAATCTGAAGCTAAATTGTTCATTTCGCATGAATTTGAAGCTAAATCGATGGTTTAAAATCGCTATTTCGCACGAATTTGAATCGAAATCGTGTTTTTCGCATGATATTGAAGTTATATCGTTTGTTTCGTGTGGATTTAAAGCTAATTCGTGTATTTCGCATGAATCTGAAGCTAAATTGTTCATTTCGCATGAATTTGAAGCTAAATCGATCGTTTAAAATCGCTATTTCGCACGAATTTAAATCGAAATCGTGTGTTTCACATGATATTGAAGTTAAATCGTTCGTTTCGTGTGTATTTAAAGCTAATTCGTGTATTTCACATGAATCTGAAGTTAAATTGTTCATTCCGCATGAATTTGAAGCCAAATCGATCATTTAAAATGGCTATTTCGCACGAATTTGATTCGAAATCGTGTGTTTCGCATGATATTGAAGTTAAATCGTTTGTTTCGTGTGGATTTAAAGCTAATTTGTGTATTTCGCATGAATCTGAAGCTAAATTGTTCATTTCGCATAAATTTGAAGCTAAATCGTTTGTTTAAAATCGATATTTCGTACGAATTTGAGTCGAAATCGTGAATTTCGCATGATATTGACGCTAAATCGTTTGTCTCGCGTGGATTTGAAGCAAATTCGTGTATTTCGCATGAATCTGAATCGAAATCGTGTGTTTCGCATGATATTGAATTTAAATCGTTTGTTTCGTGTGGATTTAAAGCTAATTCGTGTATTTCGCATGAATCTGAAGCTAAATTTTTCATTTCGCATGAATTTGAAGCTAAATCGATCGTTTAAAATCGCTATTTCGCACGAATTTGAATCGAAATCGTTGTGTTTCGCATGATATTGACGCAAAATCGTTTGTCTCGCGTGGAGCTGAAGCAAATTCGTGTATTTCGCATGAATCTGAAGCTAAATTGTTCATTTGGCATGAATTTGAAGCTAAATCGATCGATTGAAATCGGTGATTCGCACGAATTTGAATCGAAATCGTGTGTTTCGCATAATATTGAAGTTAAATCGTTTATTTCGTGTGGATTTAAAGCTAATTCGTGTATTTCGCATGAATCTGAAGCTAAATTGTTCATTTGGCATGAATTTGAAGCTAAATCGTTTGTTTAAAATCGCTATTTCGTACGAATTTGAGTCGAAATCGTGTATTTCGCATGATATTGACGCTAAATCGTTTGTCTCGCGTGGATTTGAAGCAAATTCGTGTATTTCGCATGAATCAGAAGTTAAATTTTACATTTCGCATGAATTTGAAGCTAAATCGATCATTTAAAATCGCTATTTCGCACGAATTTGAATCGAAATCGTGTGTTTCGCATGATATTGAAGTTAAATCGTTCGTTTCGTGTGTATTTAAAGCTAATTCGTGTATTTCACATGAATCTGAATTTAAATTGTTCATTCCGCATGAATTTGAAGCCAAATCGATCATTTAAAATCGCTATTTCGCACGAATTTGATTCGAAATCGTGTGTTTCGCATGATATTGAAGTTAAATCGTTTGTTTCGTGTGGATTCGAAGCTAATTCGTGTATTTCGCTTGAATCTGAAGCTAATTGTTCATTTCGCATGAATTTGAAGCTAAATCAATGGTTTAAAATCGCTATTTCGCACGAATTTGAATCGAAATCGTGTTTTTCGCATGATATTGAAGTTATATCGTTTGTTTCGTGTGGATTTAAAGCTAATTCGTGTATTTCGCATGAATCTGAAGCTAAATTGTTCATTTCGCATGAATTTGAAGCTAAATCGATCGTTTAAAATCGCTATTTCGCACGAATTTAAATCGAAATCGTGTGTTTCGCATGATATTGAAGTTAAATCGTTTGTTTCGTGTGGATTTAAAGCTAATTCGTGTATTTCGCATGAATCTGAAGCTAAATTGTTCATTTCGCATGAATTTGAAGCTAAATCGATCGATTGAAATCGCTGTTTCGCACGAATTTGAATCGAAATCGTGTGATTCGCATGATATTGAAGTTATATCGTTTGTTTCATGTGGATTTAAAGCTAATTCGTGTACTTCGCATGAATCAGAAGCTAAATTGTTCATTTCGCATGAATTTGAAGCTAAATCGTTTGTTTAAAATCGATATTTCGTACGAATTTGAGTCGAAATCGTGTATTTCGCATGATATTGACGCTAAATCGTTTATCTCGCGTGGATTTGAAGCAAATTCGTGTATTTCGCATGAATCTGAAGCGAAATCGTGTGTTTCGCATGATATTGAAGTTAAACCGTTTGTTTCGTGTGGATTTAAAGCTAATTCGTGTATTTCGCATGAATCTGAAGCTAAATTGTTCATTTCGCATGAATTTGAAGCTAAATCGATGGTTTAAAATCGCTATTTCGCACGAATTTGAATCGAAATCGTGTGTTTCGCATGATATTGAAGTTAAATCGTTTGTTTCGTGTGTATTTAAAGCTAATTCGTGTATTTCACATGAATCTGAACCTAAATTCTTCATTTCGCATGAATTTGAAGCTAAATCGTTTATTTAAAATCGCTATTTCGTACGAATTTGAGTCGAAATCGTGTATTTCGCATGATATTGACGCAAAATCGTTTGTCTCGCGTGGATTTGAAGCAAATTCGTGTATTTCGCATGAATCAGAAGCTAAATTGTTCATTTCGCATGAATTTGAAGCTAAATCGTTTATTTAAAATCGATATTTCGTACGAATTTGAGTCGAAATCGTGTATTTCGCATGATATTGACGCTAAATCGTTTGTCTCGGGTGGATTTGAGCCAAATTCGTGTATTACGCATGAATCTGAAGCGAAATCGTGTATTTCGCATGATATTGACGCTAAATCGTTTGTCTCGCGTGGATTTGAAGCAAATTCGTGTATTTCGCATGAATCTGAATCGAAATCGTGTGTTTCGCATGATATTGAATTTAAATCGTTTGTTTCGTGTGGATTTAAAGCTAATTCGTGTATTTCGCATGAATCTGAAGCTAAATTTTTCATTTCGCATGAATTTGAAGCTAAATCGATCGTTTGAAATCGCTATTTCGCACGAATTTGAATCGAAATCGTGTGTTTCGCATGATATTGACGCTAAATCGTTTGTCTCGCGTGGAGCTGAAGCAAATTCGTGTATTTCGCATGAATCTGAAGCTAAATTGTTCATTTGGCATGAATTTGAAGCTAAATCGATCGATTGAAATCGGTGATTCGCACGAATTTGAATCGAAATCGTGTGTTTCGCATGATATTGAAGTTAAATCGTTTGTTTCGTGTGGATTTAAAGCTAATTCGTGTATTTCGCATGAATCTGAAGCTAAATTGTTCATTTGGCATGAATTTGAAGCTAAATCGTTTGTTTAAAATCGCTATTTCGTACGAATTTGAATCGAAATCGTGTGTTACGCATGATATTGACGCTAAATCGTTTGTCTCGCGTGGATTTGAAGCTAATTCGTGTATTTCACATGAATCTGAAGATAAATTGTTCATTTCGCATGAATTTGAAGCTAAATCATTTATTTAAAATCGCTATTTCGTACGAATTTGAATCGGAAATCGTGTGTTTCGCATGATATTGAAGTTAAATCGTTTGTTTCGTTTGGATTTAAATCTAATTCGTGTGTTTCGTATGAATCTGAAGCTAAATTGTTCATTTCGCATGAATTTGAAGCTAAATCGTTTGTTTAAAATCGCTATTTCGCACGAATTTGAGTCGAAATCGTGTGTTTCGCATGATATTGAAGTTAAATCGTTTGTTTCGTGTGGATTAGAAGCTAATTCGTGTATTTCGCTTGAATCTGAAGCTAAATTGTTCATTTCGCATGAATTTGAAGCTAAATCGATGGTTTAAAATCGCTATTTCGCACGAATTTGAATCGAAATCGTGTTTTTCGCATGATATTGAAGTTATATCGTTTGTTTCGTGTGGATTTAAAGCTAATTCGTGTATTTCGCATGAATCTGAAGCTAAATTGTTCATTTCGCATGAATTTGAAGCTAAATCGATCGTTTAAAATCGCTATTTCGCACGAATTTAAATCGAAATCGTGTGTTTCACATGATATTGAAGTTAAATCGTTCGTTTCGTGTGTATTTAAAGCTAATTCGTGTATTTCACATGAATCTGAAGTTAAATTGTTCATTCCGCATGAATTTGAAGCCAAATCGATCATTTAAAATGGCTATTTCGCACGAATTTGATTCGAAATCGTGTGTTTCGCATGATATTGAAGTTAAATCGTTTGTTTCGTGTGGATTTAAAGCTAATTCGTGTATTTCGCATGAATCTGAAGCTAAATTGTTCATTTGGCATGAATTTGAAGCTAAATCGATCGATTGAAATCGCAGTTTCGTACGAACTTGAGTCGAAATCGTGTATTTCGCATGATATTGATGTTAAATCGTTTGTTTCGTGTGGATTCGAAGCTAATTCGTGTATTTCGCTTGAATCTGAAGCTAAATTGTTCATTTCGCATGAATTTGAAGCTAAATCAATGGTTTATAATCGCTATTTCGCACGAATTTGAATCGAAATCGTGTTTCTCGCATGATATTGAAGTTATATCGTTTGTTTCGTGTGGATTTAAAGCTAATTCGTGTATTTCGCATGAATCTGAAGCGAAATTGTTCATTTCGCATGAATTTGAAGCTAAATCAATGGTTTAAAATCGCTATTTCGCACGAATTTGAATCGAAATCGTGTTTCTCGCATGATATTGAAGTTATATCGTTTGTTTCGTGTGGATTTAAAGCTAATTCGTGTATTTCGCATGAATCTGAAGCTAAATTGTTCATTTCGCATGAATTTGAAGCTAAATCGATCGTTTTAAAATCGCTATTTCGCACGAATTTAAATCGAAATCGTGTGTTTCACATGATATTGAAGTTAAATCGTTCGTTTCGTGTGTATTTAAAGCTAATTCGTGTATTTCACATGAATCTGAAGTTAAATTGTTCATTCCGCATGAATTTGAAGCCAAATCGATCATTTAAAATCGCTATTTCGCACGAATTTGATTCGAAATCGTGTGTTTCGCATGATATTGAAGTTAAATCGTTTGTTTCGTGTGGATTTAAAGCTAATTCGTGTATTTCGCATGAATCTGAAGCTAAATTGTTCATTTCGCATGAATTTGAAGATAATTCGATGGTTTAAAATCGCACTTTCGCACGAATTTGAATCGAAATCGTGTGTTACGCATGATATTGACGCTAAATCGTTTGTCTCGCGTGGAGCTGAAGCAAATTCGTGTATTCGCATGAATCTGAAGCTAAATTGTTCATTTGGCATGAATTTGAAGCTAAATCGATCGATTGAAATCGGTGATTCGCACGAATTTGAATCAAAATCGTGTGTTTCGCATGATATTGAAGTTAAATCGTTTGTTTCGTGTGGATTTAAAGCTAATTCGTGTATTTCGCATGAATCTGAAGCTAAATTGTTCATTTGGCATGAATTTGAAGCTAAATCGTTTGTTTAAAATCGCTATTTCGTACGAATTTAAGTCGAAATCGTGTATTTCGCATGATATTGACGCTAAATCATTTGTCTCGCGTGGATTTGAAGAAAATTCGTGTATTTCGCATGAATCAGAAGTTAAATTTTACATTTCGCACGAATTTGAATCGAAATCGTGTGTTTCGCATGATATTGAAGTCAAATCGTTTGTTTCGTTTGGATTTAAAGCTAATTCGTGTGTTTCGCATGAATCTGAAGCTAAATTGTTCATTTCGCATGAATTTGAAGCTAAATCGTTTGTTTAAAATCGCTATTTCGCACGAATTTGAGTCGAAATCGTGTGTTTCGCATGATATTGAAGTTAAATCGTTTGTTTCGTGTGGATTCGAAGCTAATTCGTGTATTTCGCATGAACCTGAAGCTAAATTGTTCATTACGCATGAATTTGAAGCTAAATCGATCGATTGAAATCGCTGTTTCGCACGAATTTGAATCGAAATCGTGTGATTCGCATGATATTGAAGTTATATCGTTTGTTTCGTGTGGATTTAAAGCTAATTTGTGTATTTCGCATGAATCTGAAGCTAAATTGTTCATTTCGCATAAATTTGAAGCTAAATCATTTGTTTAAAATCGATATTTTGTACGAATTTGAGTCGAAATCGTGAATTTCGCATGATATTGACGCTAAATCGTTTGTTTCGCGTGGATTTGAAGCAAATTCGTGTATTTCGCATGAATCTGAATCGAAATCGTGTGTTTCGCATGATATTGAATTTAAATCGTTTGTTTCGTGTGGATTTAAAGCTAATTCGTGTATTTCGCATGAATCTGAAGCTAGATTTTTCATTTCGCATGAATTTGAAGCTAAATCGATCGTTTAAAATCGCTATTTCGCACGAATTTGAATCGAAGTCGTGTGTTTCGCATGATATTGACGCTAAATCGTTTGTCTCGTGTGGAGCTGAAGCAAATTCGTGTATTTCGCATGAATCTGAAGCTAAATTGTTCATTTGGCGTGAATTTGAAGCTAAATCGATCGATTGAAATCGGTGATTCGCACGAATTTGAATCGAAATCGTGTGTTTCGCATGATATTGAAGTTAAATTGTTTGTTTCGTGTGGATTTAAAGCTAATTCGTGTATTTCGCATGAATCTGAAGCTAAATTTTTCATTTCGCATGAATTTGAAGATAAATCGATCGTTTAAAATCGCTATTTCGCACGAATTTGAATCGAAATCGTGTGTTTCGCATGATATTGACGCTAAATCGTTTGTCTCGCGTGGAGCTGAAGCAAATTCGTGTATTTCGCATGATATTGACGCTGAATCGTTTGTCTCGCGTGGATTTGAAGCAAATTCGTGTATTTCGCATGAATCAGAAGCTAAATTGTTCATTTCGCATAAATTTGAAGCTAAATCGTTTGTTTAAAATCGATATTTCGTACGAATTTGAGTCGAAATCGTGAATTTCGCATGATATTGACGCTAAATCGTTTGCCTCTCGTGGATTTGAAGCAAATTCGTGTATTTCGCATGAATCAGAAGTTAAATTGTACACTCCGCATGAATTTGAAGCCAAATCGATCATTCAAAATCGCTATTTCGCACGAATTTGATTCGAAATCGTGTGTTTCGCATGATATTGAAGTAAAATCGTTTGTGTCGTGTCGATTTAAAACTAATTCGTGTATTTCGCATGAATCTGAAGCTAAATTGTTCATTTCGCATGAATTTGAAGCTAAATCGTTTGTTTAAAATCGCTATTTCGTACGAATTTGAGTCGAAAACGTATATTTTGCATGATATTGACGCTAAATCGTTTGTCTCGCGTGGATTTGAGCCAAATTCGTGTATTACGCATGAATCTGACGCGAAATCGTGTATTTCGCATGATATTGATGCTAAATCGTTTGTCTCGCGTGGAGCTGAAGCAAATTCGTGTATTTCGCATGAATCTGAAGCTAAATTGTCTATTTCGCATGAATTTGAAGCTAAATCGATCGATTGAAATCGGTGATACGCACGAATTTGAATCGAAATCGTGTGTTTCGCATGATATTGAAGTTAAATCGTTTGTTTCGTGTGGATTTAAAGCTAATTCGTGTATTTCGCACGAATCTGAAGCTAAATTGTTCATTTCGCATGAATTTGAAGCTAAATCGATGGTTTAAAATCGCTATTTCGCACGAATTTGAGTCGAAATCGTGTATTTAGCATGATATTGACGCTAAATCATTTGTCTCGCGTGGAGCTGAAGCAAATTCGTGTATTTCGCATGAATCTGATGCTAAATTGTTCATTTCGCATGAATTTGAAGCTAAATCGATCGATTGAAATCGCTGTTTCGCACGAATTTGAATCGAAATCGTGTGTTTCGCATGATATTGAAGTTACATCGTTTGTTTCGTGTGGATTTAAAGCTAATTCGTGTATTTCGCACGAATCTGAAGCTAAATTGTTCATTTCGCATGAATTTGAAAGTAAATCGATGGTTTAAAATCGCTATTTCGCACGAATTTGAGTCGAAATCGTGTATTTCGCATGATATTGACGCTGAATCGTTTGTCTCGCGTGGATTTGAAGCAAATTCGGGTATTTCGCATGAATCAGAAGCTAAATTGTTCATTTCGCATAAATTTGAAGCTAAATCGTTTGTTTAAAATCGATATTTCGTACGAATTTGAGTCGAAATCGTGAATTTCGCATGATATTGACGCTAAATCGTTTGCCTCGCGTGGATTTGAAGCAAATTCGTGTATTTCGCATGAATGAGAAGTTAAATTGTACACTCAGCATGAATTTGAAGCCAAATCGATCATTCAAAATCGCTATTTCGCACGAATTTGATTCGAAATCGTGTGTTTCGCATGATATTGAAGTAAAATCGTTTGTGTCGTGTCGATTTAAAGCTAATTCGTGTATTTCGCATGAATCTGAAGCTAAATTGTTCATTTCGCATGAATTTGAAGCTAAATCGTTTGTTTAAAATCGCTATTTCGTACGAATTTGAGTCGAAAACGTATATTTTGCATGATATTGACGCTAAATCGTTTGTCTCGCGTGGATTTGAGCCAAATTCGTGTATTACGCATGAATCTGAAGCGAAATCGTGTATTTCGCATGATATTGATGCTAAATCGTTTGTCTCGCGTGGAGCTGAAGCAAATTCGTGTATTTCGCATGAATCTGAAGCTAAATTGTCTATTTCGCATGAATTTGAAGCTAAATCGATCGATTGAAATCGGTGATTCGCACGAATTTGAATCGAAATCGTGTGCTTCGCATGATATTGAAGTTAAATCGTTTGTTTCGTGTGGATTTAAAGCTAATTCGTGTATTTCGCATGAATCTGAAGCTAAATTGTTCATTTGGCATGAATTTTGAAGCTAAATCGATCGATTGAAATCGCAGTTTCGTACGAATTTGAGTCGAAATCGTGTATTTCGCATGATATTGACGCTAAATCGTTTGTCTCGCGTGGATTTGAAGCAAATTAGTGTATTTCGCATGAATCAGGAGTTAAATTTTACATTTCGCAGGAATTTGAAGCTGAATCGATCATTTAAAATCGCTATTTCGCACGAATTTGAATCGAAATCGTGTGTTACGCATGATATTGAAGTAAAATCGTTTGTTTCGTGTGGATTTAAAGCTAATTCGTGTATTTCGCATGAATCTGAAACTAAATGTTCAGTTCGCATGAATTTGAAGCTAAATCGTTTGTTTAAAATTGCTATTTCGTACGAATTTGAGTCGAAAACGTGTATTTCGCGTGATATTGACGTTAAATCGTTTGTCTCGCGTGGATTTGAGGCAAATTCGTGTATTACGCATGAATCTGAAGCGAAATCGTGTGTTTCGCATGATATTGAAGTTAAATCGTTTGTTTCCTGTGGATTTAAAGCTAATTCGTGTATTTCGCATGATTCTGAAACTAAATTGTTCATTTCGCATGAATTTGAAGCTAAATCGATAGTTTAAAATCGCTATTTCGTACGAACTTGAGTCGAAATCGTGTGTTACGCATGATATTGAAGTTAAATCGTTTGTTTCGTGTGGATTTAAAGCTAATTCGTGTATTTCGCATGAATCAGAAGCTAAATTGTTCATTTCGCATGAATTTGAAACTAAATCGGTCGATTGAAATCGCTGTTTCGCACGAATTTGAATCGAAATCGTGTGTTTCGCATGATATTGAAGTTATATCGTTTGTTTCGTGTGGATTTAAAGCTAATTCGTGTATTTCGCATGAATCTGAAGCTAAATTGTTCATTTCGCATGAATTTGAAGCTAAATCGTTTGTTTAAAATCGCTATTTCGTACGAATCTGAGTCGAAATCGTGTATTTCGCATGATATTGACGCTAAATCGTTTGTCTCGCGTGGAGCTGAAGCAAATTCGTGTATTTCGCATGAATCAGAAGCTAAATTGTTCATTTCGCATGAATTTGAAGCTAAATCGACCGTTTAAAATCGCTATTTCGCTCGAATTTGAATCGAAATCGTGTGTTTCGCATGATATTGAAGTTAAATCGTTTGTTTCGTTTGGATTTAAAGCTAATTCGTGTATTTCGCATGAATATGAAGCTAAATTGTTCATTTCGCATGAATTTGAAGCAAAATCGTTCGTCTAAAATCGCTATTTCGCACGAATTTTAAGCGATATCGTGTGTTTCGCATGATATTGAAGTTAAATCGTTTGTTTCGTGTGGATTTAAAGCTAATTCGCGTATTTCGCACGAATCTGAAGTTAAATTGTTCATTTCGCATGAATTTGAAGCTAAATCGATCATTTAAAATCGCTATTTCGCACGAATTTGAATCGAAATCGTGTGTTACGCATGATATTGAAGTAAAATCGTTTGTTTCGTGTGGATTTAAAGCTAATTCGTGTATTTCGCATGAATCTGAAACTAAATGTTCAGTTCGCATGAATTTGAAGCTAAATCGTTTGTTTAAAATTGCTATTTCGTACGAATTTGAGTCGAAAACGTGTATTTCGCGTGATATTGACGTTAAATCGTTTGTCTCGCGTGGATTTGAGGCAAATTCGTGTATTACGCATGAATCTGAAGCGAAATCGTGTGTTTCGCATGATATTGAAGTTAAATCGTTTGTTTCCTGTGGATTTAAAGCTAATTCGTGTATTTCGCATGATTCTGAAACTAAATTGTTCATTTCGCATGAATTTGAAGCTAAATCGATAGTTTAAAATCGCTATTTCGTACGAACTTGAGCCGAAATCGTGTATTTCGCATGATATTGGCGCTAAATCGTCTGTCTCGCGTGGATTTGAAGCAAATTCGTGTATTTCGCATGAATCAGAAGCTAAATTGTTCATTTCGCATGAATTTGAATCTAAATCGATCGTTTAAAATCGCTATTTCGCACGAATTTGAATCGAAATCGTGTGTTTCGCATGATATTGAAGTTAAATCGTTTGTTTCGTTTGTATTTAAAGCTAATTCGTGTATTTCGCATGAATCTGAAGCTAAATTGTTCATTTCGCATGAATTTGAAGCTAAATCGATCATTTAAAATCGCTATTTCGCACGAATTTGAATCGAAATCGTGTGTTTCGCATGATATTGAAGTTATATCGTTTGTTTCGTGTGGATTTAAAGCTAATTCGTGTATTTCGCATGAATCTGAAGCTAAATTGTTCATTTCGCATGAATTTGAAGCTAAATCGATGGTTTAAAACTGCTATTTCGCACGAATTTGAATCGAAATCTTGTGTTTCGCATGATATTGAAGTTAAATCGTTTGTTTCGTGTGGATTTAGAGCTAATTCGTGTATTTCGCATGAATCTGAAGCTAAATTGTTCATTTCGCATGAATTTGAAGCAAAATCGTTTGTTTAAAATCGCTATTTGGTACGAATCTGAGTCGAAATCGTGTATTTCGCATGATATTGACGCTAAATCGTTTGTCTCGCGTGGAGCAGAAGCAAATTCGTGTATTTCGCATGAATCTGAAGCTAAATTGTTCATTTCGCATGAATTTGAAGCTAAATCGATCGATTGAAATCGCTGTTTCGCACGAATTTGAATCGAAATCGTGTATTTCGCATGAATCTGAAGCTAAATTGTTCATTTCGCATGAATTTGAAGCTAAATCGATGGTTTAAAACTGCTATTTCGCACGAATTTGAATCGAAATCTTGTGTTTCGCATGATATTGAAGTTAAATCGTTTGTTTCGTGTGGATTTAGAGCTAATTCGTGTATTTCGCATGAATCTGAAGTTAAATTGTTCATTTCGCATGAATTTGAAGCAAAATCGTTTGTTTAAAATCGCTATTTGGTACGAATCTGAGTCGAAATCGTGTATTTCGCATGATATTGACGCTAAATCGTTTGTCTCGCGTGGAGCAGAAGCAAATTCGTGTATTTCGCATGAATCGGAAGCTAAATTGTTCATTTCGCATGAATTTGAAGCTAAATCGATCGATTGAAATCGCTGTTTCGCACGAATTTGAATCGAAATCGTGTATTTCGCATGAATCTGAAGCTAAATTGTTCATTTCGCATGAATTTGAAGCTAAATCGTTCGTCTAAAATCGCTATTTCGCACGAATTTTAAGCGAAATCGTGTGTTTCGCATGATATTGAAGTAAAATCGTTTGTTTCGTGTGGATTTAAAGCTAATTCGTGTATTTCGCATGAATCTGAAACTAAATTGTTCAGTTCGCATGAATTTGAAGTTAAATCGTTTGTTTAATATTGCTATTTCGTACGAATTTGAGTCGAAAACGTGTATTTCGCGTGATATTGACGTTAAATCGTTTGTCTCGCGTGGATTTGAGGCAAATTCGTGTATTACGCATGAATCTGAAGCGAAATCGTGTGTTTCGCATGATATTGAAGTTAAATCGTTTGTTTCGTGTGGATTTAAAGCTAATTCGTGTATCTCGCATGAATCAGAAGCTAAATTGTTCATTTCGCATGAATTTGAAACTAAATCGGTCGATTGAAATCGCTGTTGCGCACGAATTTGAATCGAAATCGTGTGTTTCGCATGATATTGAAGTTATATCGTTTGTTTCGTGTGGATTTAAAGCTAATTCGTGTATTTCGCATGATTCTGACGCTAAATTGTTCATTTCGCATGAATTTGAAGCTAAATCGTTTGTTTAAAATCGCTATTTCGTACGAATTTTAGTCGAAATCGTGCATTTCGCATGATATAGAAGCTAAATCGTTTGTTTCGTGTGGATTTAAAGCTAATTCGTGTATTTCACATGAATCTGAAGCTAAATTGTTCATTTCGCATGAATTTGAAACTAAATCGGTCGATTGAAATCGCTGTTTCGCACGAATTTGAATCGAAATCGTGTGTTTCGCATGATATTGAAGTTATATCGTTTGTTTCGTGTGGATTTAAAGCTAATTCGTGTATTTCGCATGAATCTGAAGCTAAATTGTTCATTTCGCATGAATTTGAAGCTAAATCGATGGTTTAAAACTGCTATTTCGCACGAATTTGAATCGAAATCTTGTGTTTCGCATGATATTGAAGTTAAATCGTTTGTTTCGTGTGGATTTAGAGCTAATTCGTGTATTTCGCATGAATCTGAAGCTAAATTGTTCATTTCGCATGAATTTGAAGCTAAATCGTTTGTTTAAAATCGCTATTTCGTACGAATCTGAGTCGAAATCGTGTATTTCGCATGATATTGACGCTAAATCGTTTGTCTCGCGTGGAGCAGAAGCAAATTCGTGTATTTCGCATGAATCTGAAGCTAAAATGTTCATTTCGCATGAATTTGAAGCTAAATCGATCGATTGAAATCGCTGTTTCGCACGAATTTGAATCGAAATCGTGTATTTCGCATGAATCTGAAGCTAAATTGTTCATTTCGCATGAATTTGAAGCTAAATCGTTCGTCTAAAATCGCTATTTCGCACGAATTTTAAGCGAAATCGTGTGTTTCGCATGATATTGAAGTAAAATCGTTTGTTTCGTGTGGATTTAAAGCTAATTCGTGTATTTCGCATGAATCTGAAACTAAATTGTTCAGTTCGCATGAATTTGAAGTTAAATCGTTTGTTTAAAATTGCTATTTCGTACGAATTTGAGTCGAAAACGTGTATTTCGCGTGATATTGACGTTAAATCGTTTGTCTCGCGTGGATTTGAGGCAAATTCGTGTATTACGCATGAATCTGAAGCGAAATCGTGTGTTTCGCATGATATTGAAGTTAAATCGTTTGTTTCGTGTGGATTTAAAGCTAATTCGTGTATTTCGCATGAATCAGAAGCTAAATTGTTCATTTCGCATGAATTTGAAGCTAAATCGTTTATTTAAAATCGCTATTTCGTACCAATTTGATTCGAAATCGTGTATTTAGCATGATATTGACGCTAAATCGTTTGTCTCGCGTGGAGCTGAAGCAAATTCGTGTATTTCGCATGAATCTGAAGCTAAATTGTTCATTTCGCATGAATTTGAAACTAAATCGATCGATTGAAATCGCTGTTTCGCACGAATTTGAATCGAAATCGTGTATTTCGCATGAATCTGAAGCTAAATTGTTCATTTCGCATGAATTTGAAGCTAAATCGATGGTTTAAAACTGCTATTTCGCACGAATTTGAATCGAAATCTTGTGTTTCGCATGATATTGAAGTTAAATCGTTTGTTTCGTGTGGATTTAGAGCTAATTCGTGTATTTCGCATGAATCTGAAGCTAAATTGTTCATTTCGCATGAATTTGAAGCAAAATCGTTTGTTTAAAATCGCTATTTGGTACGAATCTGAGTCGAAATCGTGTATTTCGCATGATATTGACGCTAAATCGTTTGTCTCGCGTGGAGCAGAAGCAAATTCGTGTATTTCGCATGAATCTGAAGCTAAATTGTTCATATCGCATGAATTTGAAGCTAAATCGATCGATTGAAATCGCTGTTTCGCACGAATTTGAATCGAAATCGTGTATTTCGCATGAATCTGAAGCTAAATTGTTCATTTCGCATGAATTTGAAGCTAAATCGATGGTTTAAAACTGCTATTTCGCACGAATTTGAATCGAAATCTTGTGTTTCGCATGATATTGAAGTTAAATCGTTTGTTTCGTGTGGATTTAGAGCTAATTCGTGTATTTCGCATGAATCTGAAGTTAAATTGTTCATTTCGCATGAATTTGAAGCAAAATCGTTTGTTTAAAATCGCTATTTGGTACGAATCTGAGTCGAAATCGTGTATTTCGCATGATATTGACGCTAAATCGTTTGTCTCGCGTGGAGCAGAAGCAAATTCGTGTATTTCGCATGAATCTGAAGCTAAATTGTTCATTTCGCATGAATTTGAAGCTAAATCGATCGATTGAAATCGCTGTTTCGCACGAATTTGAATCGAAATCGTGTATTTCGCATGAATCTGAAGCTAAATTGTTCATTTCGCATGAATTTGAAGCTAAATCGTTCGTCTAAAATCGCTATTTCGCACGAATTTTAAGCGAAATCGTGTGTTTCGCATGATATTGAAGTAAAATCGTTTGTTTCGTGTGGATTTAAAGCTAATTCGTGTATTTCGCATGAATCTGAAACTAAATTGTTCAGTTCGCATGAATTTGAAGTTAAATCGTTTGTTTAAAATTGCTATTTCGTACGAATTTGAGTCGAAAACGTGTATTTCGCGTGATATTGACGTTAAATCGTTTGTCTCGCGTGGATTTGAGGCAAATTCGTGTATTACGCATGAATCTGAAGCGAAATCGTGTGTTTCGCATGATATTGAAGTTAAATCGTTTGTTTCGTGTGGATTTAAAGCTAATTCGTGTATTTCGCATGAATCAGAAGCTAAATTGTTCATTTCGCATGAATTTGAAACTAAATCGGTCGATTGAAATCGCTGTTGCGCACGAATTTGAATCGAAATCGTGTGTTTCGCATGATATTGAAGTTATATCGTTTGTTTCGTGTGGATTTAAAGCTAATTCGTGTATTTCGCATGATTCTGACGCTAAATTGTTCATTTCGCATGAATTTGAAGCTAAATCGTTTGTTTAAAATCGCTATTTCGTACGAATTTTAGTCGAAATCGTGCATTTCGCATGATATAGAAGCTAAATCGTTTGTTTCGTGTGGATTTAAAGCTAATTCGTGTATTTCACATGAATCTGAAGCTAAATTGTTCATTTCGCATGAATTTGAAACTAAATCGGTCGATTGAAATCGCTGTTTCGCACGAATTTGAATCGAAATCGTGTGTTTCGCATGATATTGAAGTTATATCGTTTGTTTCGTGTGGATTTAAAGCTAATTCGTGTATTTCGCATGAATCTGAAGCTAAATTGTTCATTTCGCATGAATTTGAAGCTAAATCGATGGTTTAAAACTGCTATTTCGCACGAATTTGAATCGAAATCTTGTGTTTCGCATGATATTGAAGTTAAATCGTTTGTTTCGTGTGGATTTAGAGCTAATTCGTGTATTTCGCATGAATCTGAAGCTAAATTGTTCATTTCGCATGAATTTGAAGCTAAATCGTTTGTTTAAAATCGCTATTTCGTACGAATCTGAGTCGAAATCGTGTATTTCGCATGATATTGACGCTAAATCGTTTGTCTCGCGTGGAGCAGAAGCAAATTCGTGTATTTCGCATGAATCTGAAGCTAAAATGTTCATTTCGCATGAATTTGAAGCTAAATCGATCGATTGAAATCGCTGTTTCGCACGAATTTGAATCGAAATCGTGTATTTCGCATGAATCTGAAGCTAAATTGTTCATTTCGCATGAATTTGAAGCTAAATCGTTCGTCTAAAATCGCTATTTCGCACGAATTTTAAGCGAAATCGTGTGTTTCGCATGATATTGAAGTAAAATCGTTTGTTTCGTGTGGATTTAAAGCTAATTCGTGTATTTCGCATGAATCTGAAACTAAATTGTTCAGTTCGCATGAATTTGAAGTTAAATCGTTTGTTTAAAATTGCTATTTCGTACGAATTTGAGTCGAAAACGTGTATTTCGCGTGATATTGACGTTAAATCGTTTGTCTCGCGTGGATTTGAGGCAAATTCGTGTATTACGCATGAATCTGAAGCGAAATCGTGTGTTTCGCATGATATTGAAGTTAAATCGTTTGTTTCGTGTGGATTTAAAGCTAATTCGTGTATTTCGCATGAATCAGAAGCTAAATTGTTCATTTCGCATGAATTTGAAGCTAAATCGTTTATTTAAAATCGCTATTTCGTACCAATTTGATTCGAAATCGTGTATTTAGCATGATATTGACGCTAAATCGTTTGTCTCGCGTGGAGCTGAAGCAAATTCGTGTATTTCGCATGAATCTGAAGCTAAATTGTTCATTTCGCATGAATTTGAAACTAAATCGATCGATTGAAATCGCTGTTTCGCACGAATTTGAATCGAAATCGTGTATTTCGCATGAATCTGAAGCTAAATTGTTCATTTCGCATGAATTTGAAGCTAAATCGTTCGTCTAAAATCGCTATTTCGCACGAATTTTAAGCGAAATCGTGTGTTTCGCATGATATTGAAGTTAAATCGTTTGTTTCGTGTGGATTTAAAGCTAATTCGTGTATTTCGCACGAATCTGAAGCTAAATTGTTCATTTCGCATGAATTTGAAGCTAAATCGATCATTTAAAATCGCTATTTCGCACGAATTTGAATCGAAATCGTGTGTTTCGCATGATATTGAAGTAAAATCGTTTGTTTCGTGTGGATTTAAAGCTAATTCGTGTATTTCGCATGAATCTGAAACTAAATTGTTCAGTTCGCATGAATTTGAAGCTAAATCGTTTGTTTAAAATTGCTATTTCGTACGAATTGGAGTCGAAAACGTGTATTTCGCGTGATATTGACGTTAAATCGTTTGTCTCGCGTGGATTTGAGGCAAATTCGTGTATTACGCATGAATCTGAAGCGAAATCGTGTGTTTCGCATGATATTGAAGTTATATCGTTTGTTTCGTGTGGATTTAAAGCTAATTCGTGTATTTCACATGAATCTGAAGCTAAATTGTTCATTTCGCATGAATTTGAAGCTAAATCGTTTATTTAAAATCGCTATTTCGTACCAATTTGATTCGAAATCGTGTATTTAGCATGATATTGACGCTAAATCGTTTGTCTCGCGTGGAGCTGAAGCAAATTCGTGTATTTCGCATGAATCTGAAGCTAAATTGTTCATTTCGCATGAATTTGAAACTAAATCGATCGATTGAAATCGCTGTTTCGCACGAATTTGAATCGAAATCGTGTATTTCGCATGAATCTGAAGCTAAATTGTTCATTTCGCATGAATTTGAAGCTAAATCGTTCGTCTAAAATCGCTATTTCGCACGAATTTTAAGCGAAATCGTGTGTTTCGCATGATATTGAAGTTAAATCGTTTGTTTCGTGTGGATTTAAAGCTAATTCGTGTATTTCGCACGAATCTGAAGCTAAATTGTTCATTTCGCATGAATTTGAAGCTAAATCGATCATTTAAAATCGCTATTTCGCACGAATTTGAATCGAAATCGTGTGTTTCGCATGATATTGAAGTAAAATCGTTTGTTTCGTGTGGATTTAAAGCTAATTCGTGTATTTCGCATGAATCTGAAACTAAATTGTTCAGTTCGCATGAATTTGAAGCTAAATCGTTTGTTTAAAATTGCTATTTCGTACGAATTGGAGTCCAAAACGTGTATTTCGCGTGATATTGACGTTAAATCGTTTGTCTCGCGTGGATCTGAGGCAAATTCGTGTATTACGCATGAATCTGAAGCGAAATCGTGTGTTTCGCATGATATTGAAGTTAAATCGTTTGTTTCGTGTGGATTTAAAGCTAATTCGTGTATTTCGCATGAATCAGAAGCTAAATTGTTCATTTCGCGTGAATTTGAAACTAAATCGATAGTTTAAAATTCGCTATCTCGTACGAATTTGAGTCGAAATCGTGTGTTTCGCATGATATTGAAGTTAAATCGTTTGTTTCGTGTGGATTTGAAGCTAATTCGTGTATTTCGCCTGAATCTGAAGCTAAATTGTTCATTTGGCATGAATTTGAAGCTAAATCGTTCGTCTAAAATCGCTATTTCGCACGAATTTTAAGCGATATCGTGTGTTTCGCATGATATTGACGCTAAATCGTTTGTCTCGCGTGGAGCTGAAGCAAATTCGTGTATTTCGCACGAATCTGAAGCTAAATTGTTCATTTCGCATGAATTTGAAGCTAAATCGATCGATTGAAATCGCTGTTTCGCACGAATTTGAATCGAAATCGTGTGTTTCGCATGATATTGAAGTTATATCGTTTGTTTCGTGTGGATTTAAAGCTAATTCGTGTATTTCGCATGAATCTGAAACTAAATGTTCAGTTCGCATGAATTTGAAGCTAAATCGTTTGTTTAAAATTGCTATTTCGTACGAATTTGAGTCGAAAACGTGTATTTCGCGTGATATTGACGTTAAATCGTTTGTCTCGCGTGGATTTGAGGCAAATTCGTGTATTACGCATGAATCTGAAGCGAAATCGTGTGTTTCGCATGATATTGAAGTTAAATCGTTTGTTTCGTGTGGATTTAAAGCTAATTCGTGTATTTCGCATGAATCAGAAGCTAAATTGTTCATTTCGCATGAATTTGAAACTAAATCGGTCGATTGAAATCGCTGTTTCGCACGAATTTGAACCGAAATCGTGTGTTTCGCATGATATTGAAGTTATATCGTTTGTTTCGTGTGGATTTAAAGCTAATTCGTGTATTTCGCATGAATCTGAAGCTAAATTGTTCATTTCGTATGAATTTGAAGCTAAATCGATGGTTTAAAACTGCTATTTCGCACGAATTTGAATCGAAATCTTGTGTTTCGCATGATATTGAAGTTAAATCGTTTGTTTCGTGTGGATTTAGAGCTAATTCGTGTATTTCGCATGAATCTGAAGCTAAATTGATCATTTCGCATGAATTTGAAGCTAAATCGTTTGTTTAAAATCGCTATTTCGTACGAATCTGAGTCGAAATCGTGTATTTCGCATGATATTGACGCTAAATCGTTTGTCTCGCGTGGAGCTGAAGCAAATTCGTGTATTTCGCATGAATCTGAAGCTAAATTGTTCATTTCGCATGAATTTGAAGCTAAATCGATCGATTGAAATCGCTGTTTCGCACGAATTTGAATCGAAATCGTGTATTTCGCATGAATCTGAAGCTAAATTGTTCATTTCGCATGAATTTGAAGCTAAATCGTTCGTCTAAAATCGCTATTTCGCACGAATTTTAAGCGATATCGTGTGATTCGCATGATATTGAAGTTAAATCGTTTGTTTCGTGTGGATTTAAAGCTAATTCGTGTATTTCGCACGAATCTGAAGCTAAATTGTTCATTTCGCATGAATTTGAAGATAAATCGATCATTTAAAATCGCTATTTCGCACGAATTTGAATCGAAATCGTGTGTTTCGCATTATATTGAAGTAAAATCGTTTGTTTCGTGTGGATTTAAAGCTAATTCGTGTATTTCGCATGAATCTGAAACTAAATGTTCAGTTCGCATGAATTTGAAGCTAAATCGTTTGTTTAAAATTGCTATTTCGTACGAATTTGAGTCGAAAACGTGTATTTCGCGTGATATTGACGTTAAATCGTTTGTCTCTCGTGGATTTGAGGCAAATTCGTGTATTACGCATGAATCTGAAGCGAAATCGTGTGTTTCGCATGATATTGAAGTTAAATCGTTTGTTTCGTGTGGATTTAAAGCTAATTCGTGTATTTCGCATGAATCAGAAGCTAAATTGTTCATTTCGCATGAATTTGAAACTAAATCGGTCGATTGAAATCGCTGTTTCGCACGAATTTGAATCGAAATCGTGTGTTTCGCATGATATTGAAGTTATATCGTTTGTTTCGTGTGGATTTAAATCTAATTCGTGTATTTCGCATGATTCTGAAGCTAAATTGTTCATTTCGCATGAATTTGAAGCTAAATCGTTTGTTTAAAATCGCTATTTCGTACGAATTTTAGTCGAAATCGTGCATTTCGCATGATATAGAAGCTAAATCGTTTGTTTCGTGTGGACTTAAAGCTAATTCGTGTATTTCACATGAATCTGAAGCTAAATTGTTCATTTCGCATGAATTTGAAGCTAAATCGTTTATTTAAAATCGCTATTTCGTACCAATTTGACTCGAAATCGTGTATTTAGCATGATATTGACGCTAAATCGTTTGTCTCGCGTGGAGCTGAAGCAAATTCGTGTATTTCGCATGAATCTGAAGCTAAATTGTTCATTTCGCATGAATTTGAAACTAAATCGATCGATTGAAATCGCTGTTTCGCACGAATTTGAATCGAAATCGTGTATTTCGCATGAATCTGAAGCTAAATTGTTCATTTCGCATGAATTTGAAGCTAAATCGTTCGTCTAAAATCGCTATTTCGCACGAATTTTAAGCGAAATCGTGTGTTTCGCATGATGTTGAAGTTAAATCGTTTGTTTCGTGTGGATTTAAAGCTAATTCGTGTATTTCGCATGAATCTGAAACTAAATGTTCAGTTCGCATGAATTTGAAGCTAAATCGTTTGTTTAAAATTGCTATTTCGTACGAATTTGAGTCGAAAACGTGTATTTCGCGTGATATTGACGTTAAATCGTTTGTCTCGCGTGGATTTGAGGCAAATTCGTGTATTACGCATGAATCTGAAGCGAAATCGTGTGTTTCGCATGATATTGAAGTTAAATCGTTTGTTTCGTGTGGATTTAAAGCTAATTCGTGTATTTCGCATGAATCAGAAGCTAAATTGTTCATTTCGCATGAATTTGAAACTAAATCGGTCGATTGAAATCGCTGTTTCGCACGAATTTGAATCGAAATCGTGTGTTTCGCATGATATTGAAGTTATATCGTTTGTTTCGTGTGGATTTAAAGCTAATTCGTGTATTTCGCATGAATCTGAAGCTAAATTGTTCATTTCGCATGAATTTGAAGCTAAATCGTTCGTCTAAAATCGCTATTTCGCACGAATTTTAAGCGATATCGTGTGTTTCGCATGATATTGAAGTTAAATCGTTTGTTTCGTGTGGATTTAAAGCTAATTCGTGTATTTCGCACGAATCTGAAGCTAAATTGTTCATTTCGCATGAATTTGAAGCTAAATCGTTCGTCTAAAATCGCTATTTCGCACGAATTTTAAGCGAAATCGTGTGTTTCGCATGATATTGAAGTAAAATCGTTTGTTTCGTGTGGATTTAAAGCTAATTCGTGTATTTCGCATGAATCTGAAACTAAATTGTTCAGTTCGCATGAATTTGAAGTTAAATCGTTTGTTTAAAATTGCTATTTCGTACGAATTTGAGTCGAAAACGTGTATTTCGCGTGATATTGACGTTAAATCGTTTGTCTCGCGTGGATTTGAGGCAAATTCGTGTATTACGCATGAATCTGAAGCGAAATCGTGTGTTTCGCATGATATTGAAGTTAAATCGTTTGTTTCGTGTGGATTTAAAGCTAATTCGTGTATTTCGCATGAATCAGAAGCTAAATTGTTCATTTCGCATGAATTTGAAGCTAAATCGTTTATTTAAAATCGCTATTTCGTACCAATTTGATTCGAAATCGTGTATTTAGCATGATATTGACGCTAAATCGTTTGTCTCGCGTGGAGCTGAAGCAAATTCGTGTATTTCGCATGAATCTGAAGCTAAATTGTTCATTTCGCATGAATTTGAAACTAAATCGATCGATTGAAATCGCTGTTTCGCACGAATTTGAATCGAAATCGTGTATTTCGCATGAATCTGAAGCTAAATTGTTCATTTCGCATGAATTTGAAGCTAAATCGATGGTTTAAAACTGCTATTTCGCACGAATTTGAATCGAAATCTTGTGTTTCGCATGATATTGAAGTTAAATCGTTTGTTTCGTGTGGATTTAGAGCTAATTCGTGTATTTCGCATGAATCTGAAGCTAAATTGTTCATTTCGCATGAATTTGAAGCAAAATCGTTTGTTTAAAATCGCTATTTGGTACGAATCTGAGTCGAAATCGTGTATTTCGCATGATATTGACGCTAAATCGTTTGTCTCGCGTGGAGCAGAAGCAAATTCGTGTATTTCGCATGAATCTGAAGCTAAATTGTTCATTTCGCATGAATTTGAAGCTAAATCGATCGATTGAAATCGCTGTTTCGCACGAATTTGAATCGAAATCGTGTATTTCGCATGAATCTGAAGCTAAATTGTTCATTTCGCATGAATTTGAAGCTAAATCGATGGTTTAAAACTGCTATTTCGCACGAATTTGAATCGAAATCTTGTGTTTCGCATGATATTGAAGTTAAATCGTTTGTTTCGTGTGGATTTAGAGCTAATTCGTGTATTTCGCATGAATCTGAAGTTAAATTGTTCATTTCGCATGAATTTGAAGCAAAATCGTTTGTTTAAAATCGCTATTTGGTACGAATCTGAGTCGAAATCGTGTATTTCGCATGATATTGACGCTAAATCGTTTGTCTCGCGTGGAGCAGAAGCAAATTCGTGTATTTCGCATGAATCTGAAGCTAAATTGTTCATTTCGCATGAATTTGAAGCTAAATCGATCGATTGAAATCGCTGTTTCGCACGAATTTGAATCGAAATCGTGTATTTCGCATGAATCTGAAGCTAAATTGTTCATTTCGCATGAATTTGAAGCTAAATCGTTCGTCTAAAATCGCTATTTCGCACGAATTTAAAGCGAAATCGTGTGTTTCGCATGATATTGAAGTAAAATCGTTTGTTTCGTGTGGATTTAAAGCTAATTCGTGTATTTCGCATGAATCTGAAACTAAATTGTTCAGTTCGCATGAATTTGAAGTTAAATCGTTTGTTTAAAATTGCTATTTCGTACGAATTTGAGTCGAAAACGTGTATTTCGCGTGATATTGACGTTAAATCGTTTGTCTCGCGTGGATTTGAGGCAAATTCGTGTATTACGCATGAATCTGAAGCGAAATCGTGTGTTTCGCATGATATTGAAGTTAAATCGTTTGTTTCGTGTGGATTTAAAGCTAATTCGTGTATTTCGCATGAATCAGAAGCTAAATTGTTCATTTCGCATGAATTTGAAACTAAATCGGTCGATTGAAATCGCTGTTGCGCACGAATTTGAATCGAAATCGTGTGTTTCGCATGATATTGAAGTTATATCGTTTGTTTCGTGTGGATTTAAAGCTAATTCGTGTATTTCGCATGATTCTGACGCTAAATTGTTCATTTCGCATGAATTTGAAGCTAAATCGTTTGTTTAAAATCGCTATTTCGTACGAATTTTAGTCGAAATCGTGCATTTCGCATGATATAGAAGCTAAATCGTTTGTTTCGTGTGGATTTAAAGCTAATTCGTGTATTTCACATGAATCTGAAGCTAAATTGTTCATTTCGCATGAATTTGAAACTAAATCGGTCGATTGAAATCGCTGTTTCGCACGAATTTGAATCGAAATCGTGTGTTTCGCATGATATTGAAGTTATATCGTTTGTTTCGTGTGGATTTAAAGCTAATTCGTGTATTTCGCATGAATCTGAAGCTAAATTGTTCATTTCGCATGAATTTGAAGCTAAATCGATGGTTTAAAACTGCTATTTCGCACGAATTTGAATCGAAATCTTGTGTTTCGCATGATATTGAAGTTAAATCGTTTGTTTCGTGTGGATTTAGAGCTAATTCGTGTATTTCGCATGAATCTGAAGCTAAATTGTTCATTTCGCATGAATTTGAAGCTAAATCGTTTGTTTAAAATCGCTATTTCGTACGAATCTGAGTCGAAATCGTGTATTTCGCATGATATTGACGCTAAATCGTTTGTCTCGCGTGGAGCAGAAGCAAATTCGTGTATTTCGCATGAATCTGAAGCTAAAATGTTCATTTCGCATGAATTTGAAGCTAAATCGATCGATTGAAATCGCTGTTTCGCACGAATTTGAATCGAAATCGTGTATTTCGCATGAATCTGAAGCTAAATTGTTCATTTCGCATGAATTTGAAGCTAAATCGTTCGTCTAAAATCGCTATTTCGCACGAATTTTAAGCGAAATCGTGTGTTTCGCATGATATTGAAGTAAAATCGTTTGTTTCGTGTGGATTTAAAGCTAATTCGTGTATTTCGCATGAATCTGAAACTAAATTGTTCAGTTCGCATGAATTTGAAGTTAAATCGTTTGTTTAAAATTGCTATTTCGTACGAATTTGAGTCGAAAACGTGTATTTCGCGTGATATTGACGTTAAATCGTTTGTCTCGCGTGGATTTGAGGCAAATTCGTGTATTACGCATGAATCTGAAGCGAAATCGTGTGTTTCGCATGATATTGAAGTTAAATCGTTTGTTTCGTGTGGATTTAAAGCTAATTCGTGTATTTCGCATGAATCAGAAGCTAAATTGTTCATTTCGCATGAATTTGAAGCTAAATCGTTTATTTAAAATCGCTATTTCGTACCAATTTGATTCGAAATCGTGTATTTAGCATGATATTGACGCTAAATCGTTTGTCTCGCGTGGAGCTGAAGCAAATTCGTGTATTTCGCATGAATCTGAAGCTAAATTGTTCATTTCGCATGAATTTGAAACTAAATCGATCGATTGAAATCGCTGTTTCGCACGAATTTGAATCGAAATCGTGTATTTCGCATGAATCTGAAGCTAAATTGTTCATTTCGCATGAATTTGAAGCTAAATCGTTCGTCTAAAATCGCTATTTCGCACGAATTTTAAGCGAAATCGTGTGTTTCGCATGATATTGAAGTTAAATCGTTTGTTTCGTGTGGATTTAAAGCTAATTCGTGTATTTCGCACGAATCTGAAGCTAAATTGTTCATTTCGCATGAATTTGAAGCTAAATCGATCATTTAAAATCGCTATTTCGCACGAATTTGAATCGAAATCGTGTGTTTCGCATGATATTGAAGTAAAATCGTTTGTTTCGTGTGGATTTAAAGCTAATTCGTGTATTTCGCATGAATCTGAAACTAAATTGTTCAGTTCGCATGAATTTGAAGCTAAATCGTTTGTTTAAAATTGCTATTTCGTACGAATTGGAGTCGAAAACGTGTATTTCGCGTGATATTGACGTTAAATCGTTTGTCTCGCGTGGATTTGAGGCAAATTCGTGTATTACGCATGAATCTGAAGCGAAATCGTGTGTTTCGCATGATATTGAAGTTATATCGTTTGTTTCGTGTGGATTTAAAGCTAATTCGTGTATTTCACATGAATCTGAAGCTAAATTGTTCATTTCGCATGAATTTGAAGCTAAATCGTTTATTTAAAATCGCTATTTCGTACCAATTTGATTCGAAATCGTGTATTTAGCATGATATTGACGCTAAATCGTTTGTCTCGCGTGGAGCTGAAGCAAATTCGTGTATTTCGCATGAATCTGAAGCTAAATTGTTCATTTCGCATGAATTTGAAACTAAATCGATCGATTGAAATCGCTGTTTCGCACGAATTTGAATCGAAATCGTGTATTTCGCATGAATCTGAAGCTAAATTGTTCATTTCGCATGAATTTGAAGCTAAATCGTTCGTCTAAAATCGCTATTTCGCACGAATTTTAAGCGAAATCGTGTGTTTCGCATGATATTGAAGTTAAATCGTTTGTTTCGTGTGGATTTAAAGCTAATTCGTGTATTTCGCACGAATCTGAAGCTAAATTGTTCATTTCGCATGAATTTGAAGCTAAATCGATCATTTAAAATCGCTATTTCGCACGAATTTGAATCGAAATCGTGTGTTTCGCATGATATTGAAGTAAAATCGTTTGTTTCGTGTGGATTTAAAGCTAATTCGTGTATTTCGCATGAATCTGAAACTAAATTGTTCAGTTCGCATGAATTTGAAGCTAAATCGTTTGTTTAAAATTGCTATTTCGTACGAATTGGAGTCCAAAACGTGTATTTCGCGTGATATTGACGTTAAATCGTTTGTCTCGCGTGGATTTGAGGCAAATTCGTGTATTACGCATGAATCTGAAGCGAAATCGTGTGTTTCGCATGATATTGAAGTTAAATCGTTTGTTTCGTGTGGATTTAAAGCTAATTCGTGTATTTCGCATGAATCAGAAGCTAAATTGTTCATTTCGCGTGAATTTGAAACTAAATCGATAGTTTAAAATTCGCTATCTCGTACGAATTTGAGTCGAAATCGTGTGTTTCGCATGATATTGAAGTTAAATCGTTTGTTTCGTGTGGATTTGAAGCTAATTCGTGTATTTCGCCTGAATCTGAAGCTAAATTGTTCATTTGGCATGAATTTGAAGCTAAATCGTTCGTCTAAAATCGCTATTTCGCACGAATTTTAAGCGATATCGTGTGTTTCGCATGATATTGACGCTAAATCGTTTGTCTCGCGTGGAGCTGAAGCAAATTCGTGTATTTCGCACGAATCTGAAGCTAAATTGTTCATTTCGCATGAATTTGAAGCTAAATCGATCGATTGAAATCGCTGTTTCGCACGAATTTGAATCGAAATCGTGTGTTTCGCATGATATTGAAGTTATATCGTTTGTTTCGTGTGGATTTAAAGCTAATTCGTGTATTTCGCATGAATCTGAAACTAAATGTTCAGTTCGCATGAATTTGAAGCTAAATCGTTTGTTTAAAATTGCTATTTCGTACGAATTTGAGTCGAAAACGTGTATTTCGCGTGATATTGACGTTAAATCGTTTGTCTCGCGTGGATTTGAGGCAAATTCGTGTATTACGCATGAATCTGAAGCGAAATCGTGTGTTTCGCATGATATTGAAGTTAAATCGTTTGTTTCGTGTGGATTTAAAGCTAATTCGTGTATTTCGCATGAATCAGAAGCTAAATTGTTCATTTCGCATGAATTTGAAACTAAATCGGTCGATTGAAATCGCTGTTTCGCACGAATTTGAACCGAAATCGTGTGTTTCGCATGATATTGAAGTTATATCGTTTGTTTCGTGTGGATTTAAAGCTAATTCGTGTATTTCGCATGAATCTGAAGCTAAATTGTTCATTTCGTATGAATTTGAAGCTAAATCGATGGTTTAAAACTGCTATTTCGCACGAATTTGAATCGAAATCTTGTGTTTCGCATGATATTGAAGTTAAATCGTTTGTTTCGTGTGGATTTAGAGCTAATTCGTGTATTTCGCATGAATCTGAAGCTAAATTGATCATTTCGCATGAATTTGAAGCTAAATCGTTTGTTTAAAATCGCTATTTCGTACGAATCTGAGTCGAAATCGTGTATTTCGCATGATATTGACGCTAAATCGTTTGTCTCGCGTGGAGCTGAAGCAAATTCGTGTATTTCGCATGAATCTGAAGCTAAATTGTTCATTTCGCATGAATTTGAAGCTAAATCGATCGATTGAAATCGCTGTTTCGCACGAATTTGAATCGAAATCGTGTATTTCGCATGAATCTGAAGCTAAATTGTTCATTTCGCATGAATTTGAAGCTAAATCGTTCGTCTAAAATCGCTATTTCGCACGAATTTTAAGCGATATCGTGTGATTCGCATGATATTGAAGTTAAATCGTTTGTTTCGTGTGGATTTAAAGCTAATTCGTGTATTTCGCACGAATCTGAAGCTAAATTGTTCATTTCGCATGAATTTGAAGATAAATCGATCATTTAAAATCGCTATTTCGCACGAATTTGAATCGAAATCGTGTGTTTCGCATTATATTGAAGTAAAATCGTTTGTTTCGTGTGGATTTAAAGCTAATTCGTGTATTTCGCATGAATCTGAAACTAAATGTTCAGTTCGCATGAATTTGAAGCTAAATCGTTTGTTTAAAATTGCTATTTCGTACGAATTTGAGTCGAAAACGTGTATTTCGCGTGATATTGACGTTAAATCGTTTGTCTCTCGTGGATTTGAGGCAAATTCGTGTATTACGCATGAATCTGAAGCGAAATCGTGTGTTTCGCATGATATTGAAGTTAAATCGTTTGTTTCGTGTGGATTTAAAGCTAATTCGTGTATTTCGCATGAATCAGAAGCTAAATTGTTCATTTCGCATGAATTTGAAACTAAATCGGTCGATTGAAATCGCTGTTTCGCACGAATTTGAATCGAAATCGTGTGTTTCGCATGATATTGAAGTTATATCGTTTGTTTCGTGTGGATTTAAATCTAATTCGTGTATTTCGCATGATTCTGAAGCTAAATTGTTCATTTCGCATGAATTTGAAGCTAAATCGTTTGTTTAAAATCGCTATTTCGTACGAATTTTAGTCGAAATCGTGCATTTCGCATGATATAGAAGCTAAATCGTTTGTTTCGTGTGGACTTAAAGCTAATTCGTGTATTTCACATGAATCTGAAGCTAAATTGTTCATTTCGCATGAATTTGAAGCTAAATCGTTTATTTAAAATCGCTATTTCGTACCAATTTGACTCGAAATCGTGTATTTAGCATGATATTGACGCTAAATCGTTTGTCTCGCGTGGAGCTGAAGCAAATTCGTGTATTTCGCATGAATCTGAAGCTAAATTGTTCATTTCGCATGAATTTGAAACTAAATCGATCGATTGAAATCGCTGTTTCGCACGAATTTGAATCGAAATCGTGTATTTCGCATGAATCTGAAGCTAAATTGTTCATTTCGCATGAATTTGAAGCTAAATCGTTCGTCTAAAATCGCTATTTCGCACGAATTTTAAGCGAAATCGTGTGTTTCGCATGATGTTGAAGTTAAATCGTTTGTTTCGTGTGGATTTAAAGCTAATTCGTGTATTTCGCATGAATCTGAAACTAAATGTTCAGTTCGCATGAATTTGAAGCTAAATCGTTTGTTTAAAATTGCTATTTCGTACGAATTTGAGTCGAAAACGTGTATTTCGCGTGATATTGACGTTAAATCGTTTGTCTCGCGTGGATTTGAGGCAAATTCGTGTATTACGCATGAATCTGAAGCGAAATCGTGTGTTTCGCATGATATTGAAGTTAAATCGTTTGTTTCGTGTGGATTTAAAGCTAATTCGTGTATTTCGCATGAATCAGAAGCTAAATTGTTCATTTCGCATGAATTTGAAACTAAATCGGTCGATTGAAATCGCTGTTTCGCACGAATTTGAATCGAAATCGTGTGTTTCGCATGATATTGAAGTTATATCGTTTGTTTCGTGTGGATTTAAAGCTAATTCGTGTATTTCGCATGAATCTGAAGCTAAATTGTTCATTTCGCATGAATTTGAAGCTAAATCGTTCGTCTAAAATCGCTATTTCGCACGAATTTTAAGCGATATCGTGTGTTTCGCATGATATTGAAGTTAAATCGTTTGTTTCGTGTGGATTTAAAGCTAATTCGTGTATTTCGCACGAATCTGAAGCTAAATTGTTCATTTCGCATGAATTTGAAGATAAATCGATCGATTGAAATCGCTGTTTCGCACGAATTTGAATCGAAATCGTGTATTTCGCATGAATCTGAAGCTAAATTGTTCATTTCGCATGAATTTGACGCTAAATCGTTCGTCTAAAATCGATATTTCGCACGAATTTTAAGCGAAATCGTGTGTTTCGCATGATATTGAAGTAAAATCGTTTGTTTCGTGTGGATTTAAAGCTAATTCGTGTATTTCGCATGAATCTGAAACTAAATTGTTCAGTTCGCATGAATTTGAAGCTAAATCGTTTGTTTAAAATTGCTATTTCGTACGAATTTGAGTCGAAAACGTGTATTTCGCGTGATATTGACGTTAAATCGTTTGTCTCGCGTGGATTTGAGGCAAATTCGTGTATTACGCATGAATCTGAAGCGAAATCGTGTGTTTCGCATGATATTGAAGTTAAATCGTTTGTTTCGTGTGGATTTAAAGCTAATTCGTGTATTTCGCATGAATCAGAAGCTAAATTGTTCATTTCGCATGAATTTGAAACTAAATCGGTCGATTGAAATCGCTGTTTCGCACGAATTTGAATCGAAATCGTGTGTTTCGCATGATATTGAAGTTATATCGTTTGTTTCGTGTGGATTTAAAGCTAATTCGTGTATTTCACATGAATCTGAAGCTAAATTGTTCATTTCGCATGAATTTGAAGCTAAATCGTTTGTTTCGTGTGGATTTAAAGCTAATTCGTGTATTTCGCATGAATCTGAAACTAAATTGTTCAGTTCGCATGAATTTGAAGCTAAATCGTTTGTTTAAAATTGCTATTTCGTACCAATTTGATTCGAAATCGTGTATTTAGCATGATATTGACGCTAAATCGTTTGTCTCGCGTGGAGCTGAAGCAAATTCGTGTATTTCGCATGAATCTGAAGCTAAATTGTTCATTTCGCATGAATTTGAAACTAAATCGATCGATTGAAATCGCTGTTTCGCACGAATTTGAATCGAAATCGTGTATTTCGCATGAATCTGAAGCTAAATTGTTCATTTCGCATGAATTTGAAGCTAAATCGTTCGTCTAAAATCGCTATTTCGCACGAATTTTAAGCGAAATCGTGTGTTTCGCATGATATTGAAGTTAAATCGTTTGTTTCGTGTGGATTTAAAGCTAATTCGTGTATTTCGCACGAATCTGAAGCTAAATTGTTCATTTCGCATGAATTTGAAGCTAAATCGATCATTTAAAATCGCTATTTCGCACGAATTTGAATCGAAATCGTGTGTTTCGCATGATATTGAAGTAAAATCGTTTGTTTCGTGTGGATTTAAAGCTAATTCGTGTATTTCGCATGAATCTGAAACTAAATTGTTCAGTTCGCATGAATTTGAAGCTAAATCGTTTGTTTAAAATTGCTATTTCGTACGAATTGGAGTCGAAAACGTGTATTTCGCGTGATATTGACGTTAAATCGTTTGTCTCGCGTGGATTTGAGGCAAATTCGTGTATTACGCATGAATCTGAAGCGAAATCGTGTGTTTCGCATTATATTGAAGTTAAATCGTTTGTTTCGTGTGGATTTAAAGCTAATTCGTGTATTTCGCATGAATCAGAAGTTAAATTGTGCATTTCGCATGAATTTGAAACTAAATCGGTCGATTGAAATCGCTGTTTCGCACGAATTTGAATCGAAATCGTGTGTTTCGCATGATATTGAAGTTATATCGTTTGTTTCGTGTGGATTTAAAGCTAATTCGTGTATTTCGCATGATTCTGAAGCTAAATTGTTCATTTCGCATGAATTTGAAGCTAAATCGTTTGTTTAAAATCGCTATTTCGTACGAATTTTAGTCGAAATCGTGCATTTCGCATGATATAGAAGCTAAATCGTTTGTTTCGTGTGGATTTAAAGCTAATTCGTGTATTTCACATGAATCTGAAGCTAAATTGTTCATTTCGCATGAATTTGAAGCTAAATCGTTTATTTAAAATCGCTATTTCGTACCAATTTGATTCGAAATCGTGTATTTAGCATGATATTGACGCTAAATCGTTTGTCTCGCGTGGAGCTGAAGCAAATTCGTGTATTTCGCATGAATCTGAAGCTAAATTGTTCATTTCGCATGAATTTGAAGCTAAATCGTTCGTCTAAAATCGCTATTTCGCACGAATTTTAAGCGAAATCGTGTGTTTCGCATGATATTGAAGTTAAATCGTTTGTTTCGTGTGGATTTAAAGCTAATTCGTGTATTTCGCACGAATCTGAAGCTAAATTGTTCATTTCGCATGAATTTGAAGCTAAATCGATCATTTAAAATCGCTATTTCGCACGAATTTGAATCGAAATCGTGTGTTTCGCATGATATTGAAGTAAAATCGTTTGTTTCGTGTGGATTTAAAGCTAATTCGTGTATTTCGCATGAATCTGAAACTAAATTGTTCAGTTCGCATGAATTTGAAGCTAAATCGTTTGTTTAAAATTGCTATTTCGTACGAATTGGAGTCGAAAACGTGTATTTCGCGTGATATTGACGTTAAATCGTTTGTCTCGCGTGGATTTGAGGCAAATTCGTGTATTACGCATGAATCTGAAGCGAAATCGTGTGTTTCGCATTATATTGAAGTTAAATCGTTTGTTTCGTGTGGATTTAAAGCTAATTCGTGTATTTCGCATGAATCAGAAGTTAAATTGTGCATTTCGCATGAATTTGAAACTAAATCGGTCGATTGAAATCGCTGTTTCGCACGAATTTGAATCGAAATCGTGTGTTTCGCATGATATTGAAGTTATATCGTTTGTTTCGTGTGGATTTAAAGCTAATTCGTGTATTTCGCATGATTCTGAAGCTAAATTGTTCATTTCGCATGAATTTGAAGCTAAATCGTTTGTTTAAAATCGCTATTTCGTACGAATTTTAGTCGAAATCGTGCATTTCGCATGATATAGAAGCTAAATCGTTTGTTTCGTGTGGATTTAAAGCTAATTCGTGTATTTCACATGAATCTGAAGCTAAATTGTTCATTTCGCATGAATTTGAAGCTAAATCGTTTATTTAAAATCGCTATTTCGTACCAATTTGATTCGAAATCGTGTATTTAGCATGATATTGACGCTAAATCGTTTGTCTCGCGTGGAGCTGAAGCAAATTCGTGTATTTCGCATGAATCTGAAGCTAAATTGTTCATTTCGCATGAATTTGAAGCTAAATCGTTCGTCTAAAATCGCTATTTCGCACGAATTTTAAGCGAAATCGTGTGTTTCGCATGATATTGAAGTTAAATCGTTTGTTTCGTGTGGATTTAAAGCTAATTCGTGTATTTCGCACGAATCTGAAGCTAAATTGTTCATTTCGCATGAATTTGAAGCTAAATCGATCATTTAAAATCGCTATTTCGCACGAATTTGAATCGAAATCGTGTGTTTCGCATGATATTGAAGTAAAATCGTTTGTTTCGTGTGGATTTAAAGCTAATTCGTGTATTTCGCATGAATCTGAAACTAAATTGTTCAGTTCGCATGAATTTGAAGCTAAATCGTTTGTTTAAAATTGCTATTTCGTACGAATTTGAGTCGAAAACGTGTATTTCGCGTGATATTGACGTTAAATCGTTTGTCTCGCGTGGATTTGAGGCAAATTCGTGTATTACGCATGAATCTGAAGCGAAATCGTGTGTTTCGCATGATATTGAAGTTAAATCGTTTGTTTCGTGTGGATTTAAAGCTAATTCGTGTATTTCGCATGAATCAGAAGCTAAATTGTTCATTTGGCATGAATTTGAAGCTAAATCGTCCGTCTAAAATCGCTATTTCGCACGAATTTTAAGCGATATCGTGTGTTTCGCATGATATTGACGCTAAATCGTTTGTCTCGCGTGGAGCTGAAGCAAATTCGTGTATTTCGCACGAATCTGAAGCTAAATTGTTCATTTCGCATGAATTTGAAGCTAAATCGATCGATTGAAATCGCTGTTTCGCACGAATTTGAATCGAAATCGTGTGTTTCGCATGATATTGAAGTTATATCGTTTGTTTCGTGTGGATTTAAAGCTAATTCGTGTATTTCGCATGAATCTGAAACTAAATGTTCAGTTCGCATGAATTTGAAGCTAAATCGTTTGTTTAAAATTGCTATTTCGTACGAATTTGAGTCGAAAACGTGTATTTCGCGTGATATTGACGTTAAATCGTTTGTCTCGCGTGGATTTGAGGCAAATTCGTGTATTACGCATGAATCTGAAGCGAAATCGTGTGTTTCGCATGATATTGAAGTTAAATCGTTTGTTTCGTGTGGATTTAAAGCTAATTCGTGTATTTCGCATGAATCAGAAGCTAAATTGTTCATTTCGCATGAATTTGAAACTAAATCGATCGATTGAAATCGCTGTTTCGCACGAATTTGAATCGAAATCGTGTGTTTCGCATGATATTGAAGTTATATCGTTTGTTTCGTGTGGATTTAAATCTAATTCGTGTATTTCGCATGATTCTGAAGCTAAATTGTTCATTTCGCATGAATTTGAAGCTAAATCGTTTGTTTAAAATCGCTATTTCGTACGAATTTTAGTCGAAATCGTGCATTTCGCATGATATAGAAGCTAAATCGTTTGTTTAAAATCGCTATTTCGTACGAATTTTAGTCGAAATCGTGCATTTCGCATGATATAGAAGCTAAATCGTTTGTTTCGTGTGGATTTAAAGCTAATTCGTGTATTTCACATGAATCTGAAGCTAAATTGTTCATTTCGCATGAATTTGAAGCTAAATCGTTTATTTAAAATCGCTATTTCGTACCAATTTGATTCGAAATCGTGTATTTAGCATGATATTGACGCTAAATCGTTTGTCTCGCGTGGAGCTGAAGCAAATTCGTGTATTTCGCATGAATCTGAAGCTAAATTGTTCATTTCGCATGAATTTGAAACTAAATCGATCGATTGAAATCGCTGTTTCGCACGAATTTGAATCGAAATCGTGTATTTCGCATGAATCTGAAGCTAAATTGTTCATTTCGCATGAATTTGAAGCTAAATCGTTCGTCTAAAATCGCTATTTCGCACGAATTTTAAGCGAAATCGTGTGTTTCGCATGATATTGAAGTTAAATCGTTTGTTTCGTGTGGATTTAAAGCTAATTCGTGTATTTCGCACGAATCTGAAGCTAAATTGTTCATTTCGCATGAATTTGAAGCTAAATCGATCATTTAAAATCGCTATTTCGCACGAATTTGAATCGAAATCGTGTGTTTCGCATGATATTGAAGTAAAATCGTTTGTTTCGTGTGGATTTAAAGCTAATTCGTGTATTTCGCATGAATCTGAAACTAAATTGTTCAGTTCGCATGAATTTGAAGCTAAATCGTTTGTTTAAAATTGCTATTTCGTACGAATTTGAGTCGAAAACGTGTATTTCGCGTGATATTGACGTTAAATCGTTTGTCTCGCGTGGATTTGAGGCAAATTCGTGTATTACGCATGAATCTGAAGCGAAATCGTGTGTTTCGCATGATATTGAAGTTAAATCGTTTGTTTCGTGTGGATTTAAAGCTAATTCGTGTATTTCGCATGAATCAGAAGCTAAATTGTTCATTTGGCATGAATTTGAAGCTAAATCGTCCGTCTAAAATCGCTATTTCGCACGAATTTTAAGCGATATCGTGTGTTTCGCATGATATTGACGCTAAATCGTTTGTCTCGCGTGGAGCTGAAGCAAATTCGTGTATTTCGCACGAATCTGAAGCTAAATTGTTCATTTCGCATGAATTTGAAGCTAAATCGATCGATTGAAATCGCTGTTTCGCACGAATTTGAATCGAAATCGTGTGTTTCGCATGATATTGAAGTTATATCGTTTGTTTCGTGTGGATTTAAAGCTAATTCGTGTATTTCGCATGAATCTGAAACTAAATGTTCAGTTCGCATGAATTTGAAGCTAAATCGTTTGTTTAAAATTGCTATTTCGTACGAATTTGAGTCGAAAACGTGTATTTCGCGTGATATTGACGTTAAATCGTTTGTCTCGCGTGGATTTGAGGCAAATTCGTGTATTACGCATGAATCTGAAGCGAAATCGTGTGTTTCGCATGATATTGAAGTTAAATCGTTTGTTTCGTGTGGATTTAAAGCTAATTCGTGTATTTCGCATGATTCTGAAGCTAAATTGTTCATTTCGCATGAATTTGAAGCTAAATCGTTTGTTTAAAATCGCTATTTCGTACGAATTTTAGTCGAAATCGTGCATTTCGCATGATATAGAAGCTAAATCGTTTGTTTCGTGTGGACTTAAAGCTAATTCGTGTATTTCACATGAATCTGAAGCTAAATTGTTCATTTCGCATGAATTTGAAGCTAAATCGTTTATTTAAAATCGCTATTTCGTACCAATTTGACTCGAAATCGTGTATTTAGCATGATATTGACGCTAAATCGTTTGTCTCGCGTGGAGCTGAAGCAAATTCGTGTATTTCGCATGAATCTGAAGCTAAATTGTTCATTTCGCATGAATTTGAAACTAAATCGATCGATTGAAATCGCTGTTTCGCACGAATTTGAATCGAAATCGTGTATTTCGCATGAATCTGAAGCTAAATTGTTCATTTCGCATGAATTTGAAGCTAAATCGTTCGTCTAAAATCGCTATTTCGCACGAATTTTAAGCGATATCGTGTGTTTCGCATGATATTGAAGTTAAATCGTTTGTTTCGTGTGGATTTAAAGCTAATTCGTGTATTTCGCACGAATCTGAAGCTAAATTGTTCATTTCGCATGAATTTGAAGATAAATCGATCGATTGAAATCGCTGTTTCGCACGAATTTGAATCGAAATCGTGTATTTCGCATGAATCTGAAGCTAAATTGTTCATTTCGCATGAATTTGACGCTAAATCGTTCGTCTAAAATCGATATTTCGCACGAATTTTAAGCGAAATCGTGTGTTTCGCATGATATTGAAGTAAAATCGTTTGTTTCGTGTGGATTTAAAGCTAATTCGTGTATTTCGCATGAATCTGAAACTAAATTGTTCAGTTCGCATGAATTTGAAGCTAAATCGTTTGTTTAAAATTGCTATTTCGTACGAATTTGAGTCGAAAACGTGTATTTCGCGTGATATTGACGTTAAATCGTTTGTCTCGCGTGGATTTGAGGCAAATTCGTGTATTACGCATGAATCTGAAGCGAAATCGTGTGTTTCGCATGATATTGAAGTTAAATCGTTTGTTTCGTGTGGATTTAAAGCTAATTCGTGTATTTCGCATGAATCAGAAGCTAAATTGTTCATTTCGCATGAATTTGAAACTAAATCGGTCGATTGAAATCGCTGTTTCGCACGAATTTGAATCGAAATCGTGTGTTTCGCATGATATTGAAGTTATATCGTTTGTTTCGTGTGGATTTAAAGCTAATTCGTGTATTTCACATGAATCGGAAGCTAAATTGTTCATTTCGCATGAATTTGAAGCTAAATCGTTTATTTAAAATCGCTATTTCGTACCAATTTGATTCGAAATCGTGTATTTAGCATGATATTGACGCTAAATCGTTTGTCTCGCGTGGAGCTGAAGCAAATTCGTGTATTTCGCATGAATCTGAAGCTAAATTGTTCATTTCGCATGAATTTGAAACTAAATCGATCGATTGAAATCGCTGTTTCGCACGAATTTGAATCGAAATCGTGTATTTCGCATGAATCTGAAGCTAAATTGTTCATTTCGCATGAATTTGAAGCTAAATCGTTCGTCTAAAATCGCTATTTCGCACGAATTTTAAGCGAAATCGTGTGTTTCGCATGATATTGAAGTTAAATCGTTTGTTTCGTGTGGATTTAAAGCTAATTCGTGTATTTCGCACGAATCTGAAGCTAAATTGTTCATTTCGCATGAATTTGAAGCTAAATCGATCATTTAAAATCGCTATTTCGCACGAATTTGAATCGAAATCGTGTGTTTCGCATGATATTGAAGTAAAATCGTTTGTTTCGTGTGGATTTAAAGCTAATTCGTGTATTTCGCATGAATCTGAAACTAAATTGTTCAGTTCGCATGAATTTGAAGCTAAATCGTTTGTTTAAAATTGCTATTTCGTACGAATTGGAGTCGAAAACGTGTATTTCGCGTGATATTGACGTTAAATCGTTTGTCTCGCGTGGATTTGAGGCAAATTCGTGTATTACGCATGAATCTGAAGCGAAATCGTGTGTTTCGCATTATATTGAAGTTAAATCGTTTGTTTCGTGTGGATTTAAAGCTAATTCGTGTATTTCGCACGAATCAGAAGTTAAATTGTGCATTTCGCATGAATTAGAAACTAAATCGGTCGATTGAAATCGCTGTTTCGCACGAATTTGAATCGAAATCGTGTGTTTCGCATGATATTGAAGTTATATCGTTTGTTTCGTGTGGATTTAAAGCTAATTCGTGTATTTCGCATGATTCTGAAGCTAAATTGTTCATTTCGCATGAATTTGAAGCTAAATCGTTTGTTTAAAATCGCTATTTCGTACGAATTTTAGTCGAAATCGTGCATTTCGCATGATATAGAAGCTAAATCGTTTGTTTCGTGTGGATTTAAAGCTAATTCGTGTATTTCACATGAATCTGAAGCTAAATTGTTCATTTCGCATGAATTTGAAGCTAAATCGTTTATTTAAAATCGCTATTTCGTACTAATTTGATTCGAAATCGTGTATTTAGCATGATATTGACGCTAAATCGTTTGTCTCGCGTGGAGCTGAAGCAAATTCGTGTATTTCGCATGAATCTGAAGCTAAATTGTTCATTTCGCATGAATTTGAAACTAAATCGATCGATTGAAATCGCTGTTTCGCACGAATTTGAATCGAAATCGTGTATTTCGCATGAATCTGAAGCTAAATTGTTCATTTCGCATGAATTTGAAGCTAAATCGTTCGTCTAAAATCGCTATTTCGCACGAATTTTAAGCGAAATCGTGTGTTTCGCATGATATTGAAGTTAAATCGTTTGTTTCGTGTGGATTTAAAGCTAATTCGTGTATTTCGCACGAATCTGATGCTAAATTGTTCATTTCGCATGAATTTGAATCTAAATCGATCATTTAAAATCGCTATTTCGCACGAATTTGAATCGAAATCGTGTGTTTCGCATGATATTGAAGTAAAATCGTTTGTTTCGTGTGGATTTAAAGCTAATTCGTGTATTTCGCATGAATCTGAAACTAAATTGTTCAGTTCGCATGAATTTGAAGCTAAATCGTTTGTTTAAAATTGCTATTTCGTACGAATTTGAGTCGAAAACGTGTATTTCGCGTGATATTGACGTTAAATCGTTTGTCTCGCGTGGATTTGAGGCAAATTCGTGTATTACGCATGAATCTGAAGCGAAATCGTGTGTTTCGCATGATATTGAAGTTAAATCGTTTGTTTCGTGTGGATTTAAAGCTAATTCGTGTATTTCGCATGAATCAGAAGCTAAATTGTTCATTTGGCATGAATTTGAAGCTAAATCGGCCGTCTAAAATCGCTATTTCGCACGAATTTTAAGCGATATCGTGTGTTTCGCATGATATTGACGCTAAATCGTTTGTCTCGCGTGGAGCTGAAGCAAATTCGTGTATTTCGCACGAATCTGAAGCTAAATTGTTCATTTCGCATGAATTTGAAGCTAAATCGATCGATTGAAATCGCTGTTTCGCACGAATTTGAATCGAAATCGTGTGTTTCGCATGATATTGAAGTTATATCGTTTGTTTCGTGTGGATTTAAAGCTAATTCGTGTATTTCGCATGAATCTGAAACTAAATGTTCAGTTCGCATGAATTTGAAGCTAAATCGTTTGTTTAAAATTGCTATTTCGTACGAATTTGAGTCGAAAACGTGTATTTCGCGTGATATTGACGTTAAATCGTTTGTCTCGCGTGGATTTGAGGCAAATTCGTGTATTACGCATGAATCTGAAGCGAAATCGTGTGTTTCGCATGATATTGAAGTTAAATCGTTTGTTTCGTGTGGATTTAAAGCTAATTCGTGTATTTCGCATGAATCAGAAGCTAAATTGTTCATTTCGCATGAATTTGAAACTAAATCGATCGATTGAAATCGCTGTTTCGCACGAATTTGAACCGAAATCGTGTGTTTCGCATGATATTGAAGTTATATCGTTTGTTTCGTGTGGATTTAAAGCTAATTCGTGTATTTCGCATGAATCTGAAGCTAAATTGTTCATTTCGCATGAATTTGAAGCTAAATCGATGGTTTAAAACTGCTATTTCGCACGAATTTGAATCGAAATCTTGTGTTTCGCATGATATTGAAGTTAAATCGTTTGTTTCGTGTGGATTTAGAGCTAATTCGTGTATTTCGCATGAATCTGAAGCTAAATTGATCATTTCGCATGAATTTGAAGCTAAATCGTTTGTTTAAAATCGCTATTTCGTACGAATCTGAGTCGAAATCGTGTATTTCGCATGATATTGACGCTAAATCGTTTGTCTCGCGTGGAGCTGAAGCAAATTCGTGTATTTCGCATGAATCTGAAGCTAAATTGTTCATTTCGCATGAATTTGAAGCTAAATCGATCGATTGAAATCGCTGTTTCGCACGAATTTGAATCGAAATCGTGTATTTCGCATGAATCTGAAGCTAAATTGTTCATTTCGCATGAATTTGAAGCTAAATCGTTCGTCTAAAATCGCTATTTCGCACGAATTTTAAGCGATATCGTGTGTTTCGCATGATATTGAAGTTAAATCGTTTGTTTCGTGTGGATTTAAAGCTAATTCGTGTATTTCGCACGAATCTGAAGCTAAATTGTTCATTTCGCATGAATTTGAAGCTAAATCGATCATTTAAAATCGCTATTTCGCACGAATTTGAATCGAAATCGTGTGTTTCGCATTATATTGAAGTAAAATCGTTTGTTTCGTGTGGATTTAAAGCTAATTCGTGTATTTCGCATGAATCTGAAACTAAATGTTCAGTTCGCATGAATTTGAAGCTAAATCGTTTGTTTAAAATTGCTATTTCGTACGAATTTGAGTCGAAAACGTGTATTTCGCGTGATATTGACGTTAAATCGTTTGTCTCGCGTGGATTTGAGGCAAATTCGTGTATTACGCATGAATCTGAAGCGAAATCGTGTGTTTCGCATGATATTGAAGTTAAATCGTTTGTTTCGTGTGGATTTAAAGCTAATTCGTGTATTTCGCATGAATCAGAAGCTAAATTGTTCATTTCGCATGAATTTGAAACTAAATCGATCGATTGAAATCGCTGTTTCGCACGAATTTGAACCGAAATCGTGTGTTTCGCATGATATTGAAGTTATATCGTTTGTTTCGTGTGGATTTAAAGCTAATTCGTGTATTTCGCATGAATCTGAAGCTAAATTGTTCATTTCGCATGAATTTGAAGCTAAATCGATGGTTTAAAACTGCTATTTCGCACGAATTTGAATCGAAATCTTGTGTTTCGCATGATATTGAAGTTAAATCGTTTGTTTCGTGTGGATTTAGAGCTAATTCGTGTATTTCGCATGAATCTGAAGCTAAATTGATCATTTCGCATGAATTTGAAGCTAAATCGTTTGTTTAAAATCGCTATTTCGTACGAATCTGAGTCGAAATCGTGTATTTCGCATGATATTGACGCTAAATCGTTTGTCTCGCGTGGAGCTGAAGCAAATTCGTGTATTTCGCATGAATCTGAAGCTAAATTGTTCATTTCGCATGAATTTGAAGCTAAATCGATCGATTGAAATCGCTGTTTCGCACGAATTTGAATCGAAATCGTGTATTTCGCATGAATCTGAAGCTAAATTGTTCATTTCGCATGAATTTGAAGCTAAATCGTTCGTCTAAAATCGCTATTTCGCACGAATTTTAAGCGATATCGTGTGTTTCGCATGATATTGAAGTTAAATCGTTTGTTTCGTGTGGATTTAAAGCTAATTCGTGTATTTCGCACGAATCTGAAGCTAAATTGTTCATTTCGCATGAATTTGAAGCTAAATCGATCATTTAAAATCGCTATTTCGCACGAATTTGAATCGAAATCGTGTGTTTCGCATTATATTGAAGTAAAATCGTTTGTTTCGTGTGGATTTAAAGCTAATTCGTGTATTTCGCATGAATCTGAAACTAAATGTTCAGTTCGCATGAATTTGAAGCTAAATCGTTTGTTTAAAATTGCTATTTCGTACGAATTTGAGTCGAAAACGTGTATTTCGCGTGATATTGACGTTAAATCGTTTGTCTCGCGTGGATTTGAGGCAAATTCGTGTATTACGCATGAATCTGAAGCGAAATCGTGTGTTTCGCATGATATTGAAGTTAAATCGTTTGTTTCGTGTGGATTTAAAGCTAATTCGTGTATTTCGCATGAATCAGAAGCTAAATTGTTCATTTCGCATGAATTTGAAACTAAATCGGTCGATTGAAATCGCTGTTTCGCACGAATTTGAATCGAAATCGTGTGTTTCGCATGATATTGAAGTTATATCGTTTGTTCCGTGTGGATTTAAAGCTAATTCGTGTATTTCGCATGATTCTGAAGCTAAATTGTTCATTTCGCATGAATTTGAAGCTAAATCGTTTGTTTAAAATCGCTATTTCGTACGAATTTTAGTCGAAATCGTGCATTTCGCATGATATAGAAGCTAAATCGTTTGTTTCGTGTGGACTTAAAGCTAATTCGTGTATTTCACATGAATCTGAAGCTAAATTGTTCATTTCGCATGAATTTGAAGCTAAATCGTTTATTTAAAATCGCTATTTCGTACCAATTTGACTCGAAATCGTGTATTTAGCATGATATTGACGCTAAATCGTTTGTCTCGCGTGGAGCTGAAGCAAATTCGCGTATTTCGCATGAATCTGAAGCTAAATTGTTCATTTCGCATGAATTTGAAACTAAATCGATCGATTGAAATCGCTGTTTCGCACGAATTTGAATCGAAATCGTGTATTTCGCATGAATCTGAAGCTAAATTGTTCATTTCGCATGAATTTGAAGCTAAATCGTTTATTTAAAATCGCTATTTCGTACCAATTTGACTCGAAATCGTGTATTTAGCATGATATTGACGCTAAATCGTTTGTCTCGCGTGGAGCTGAAGCAAATTCGTGTATTTCGCATGAATCTGAAGCTAAATTGTTCATTTCGCATGAATTTGAAACTAAATCGATCGATTGAAATCGCTGTTTCGCACGAATTTGAATCGAAATCGTGTATTTCGCATGAATCTGAAGTAAAATCGTTTGTTTCGTGTGGATTTAAAGCTAATTCGTGTATTTCGCATGAATCTGAAACTAAATTGTTCAGTTCGCATGAATTTGAAGCTAAATCGTTTGTTTAAAATTGCTATTTCGTGCGAATTTGAGTCGAAAACGTGTATTTCGCGTGATATTGACGTTAAATCGTTTGTCTCGCGTGGATTTGAGGCAAATTCGTGTATTACGCATGAATCTGAAGCGAAATCGTGTGTTTCGCATGATATTGAAGTTAAATCGTTTGTTTCGTGTGGATTTAAAGCTAATTCGTGTATTTCGCATGAATCAGAAGCTAAATTGTTCATTTCGCATGAATTTGAAACTAAATCGGTCGATTGAAATCGCTGTTTCGCACGAATTTGAATCGAAATCGTGTGTTTCGCATGATATTGAAGTTATATCGTTTGTTCCGTGTGGATTTAAAGCTAATTCGTGTATTTCGCATGATTCTGAAGCTAAATTGTTCATTTCGCATGAATTTGAAGCTAAATCGTTTGTTTAAAATCGCTATTTCGTACGAATTTTAGTCGAAATCGTGCATTTCGCATGATATAGAAGCTAAATCGTTTGTTTCGTGTGGACTTAAAGCTAATTCGTGTATTTCACATGAATCTGAAGCTAAATTGTTCATTTCGCATGAATTTGAAGCTAAATCGTTTATTTAAAATCGCTATTTCGTACCAATTTGACTCGAAATCGTGTATTTAGCATGATATTGACGCTAAATCGTTTGTCTCGCGTGGAGCTGAAGCAAATTCGCGTATTTCGCATGAATCTGAAGCTAAATTGTTCATTTCGCATGAATTTGAAACTAAATCGATCGATTGAAATCGCTGTTTCGCACGAATTTGAATCGAAATCGTGTATTTCGCATGAATCTGAAGCTAAATTGTTCATTTCGCATGAATTTGAAGCTAAATCGTTTATTTAAAATCGCTATTTCGTACCAATTTGACTCGAAATCGTGTATTTAGCATGATATTGACGCTAAATCGTTTGTCTCGCGTGGAGCTGAAGCAAATTCGTGTATTTCGCATGAATCTGAAGCTAAATTGTTCATTTCGCATGAATTTGAAACTAAATCGATCGATTGAAATCGCTGTTTCGCACGAATTTGAATCGAAATCGTGTATTTCGCATGAATCTGAAGTAAAATCGTTTGTTTCGTGTGGATTTAAAGCTAATTCGTGTATTTCGCATGAATCTGAAACTAAATTGTTCAGTTCGCATGAATTTGAAGCTAAATCGTTTGTTTAAAATTGCTATTTCGTGCGAATTTGAGTCGAAAACGTGTATTTCGCGTGATATTGACGTTAAATCGTTTGTCTCGCGTGGATTTGAGGCAAATTCGTGTATTACGCATGAATCTGAAGCGAAATCGTGTGTTTCGCATGATATTGAAGTTAAATCGTTTGTTTCGTGTGGATTTAAAGCTAATTCGTGTATTTCGCATGATTCTGAAGCTAAATTGTTCATTTCGCATGAATTTGAAGCTAAATCGTTTGTTTAAAATCGCTATTTCGTACGAATTTTAGTCGAAATCGTGCATTTCGCATGATATAGAAGCTAAATCGTTTGTTTCGTGTGGACTTAAAGCTAATTCGTGTATTTCACATGAATCTGAAGCTAAATTGTTCATTTCGCATGAATTTGAAGCTAAATCGTTTATTTAAAATCGCTATTTCGTACCAATTTGACTCGAAATCGTGTATTTAGCATGATATTGACGCTAAATCGTTTGTCTCGCGTGGAGCTGAAGCAAATTCGCGTATTTCGCATGAATCTGAAGCTAAATTGTTCATTTCGCATGAATTTGAAACTAAATCGATCGATTGAAATCGCTGTTTCGCACGAATTTGAATCGAAATCGTGTATTTCGCATGAATCTGAAGCTAAATTGTTCATTTCGCATGAATTTGAAGCTAAATCGTTTATTTAAAATCGCTATTTCGTACCAATTTGACTCGAAATCGTGTATTTAGCATGATATTGACGCTAAATCGTTTGTCTCGCGTGGAGCTGAAGCAAATTCGTGTATTTCGCATGAATCTGAAGCTAAATTGTTCATTTCGCATGAATTTGAAACTAAATCGATCGATTGAAATCGCTGTTTCGCACGAATTTGAATCGAAATCGTGTATTTCGCATGAATCTGAAGTAAAATCGTTTGTTTCGTGTGGATTTAAAGCTAATTCGTGTATTTCGCATGAATCTGAAACTAAATTGTTCAGTTCGCATGAATTTGAAGCTAAATCGTTTGTTTAAAATTGCTATTTCGTGCGAATTTGAGTCGAAAACGTGTATTTCGCGTGATATTGACGTTAAATCGTTTGTCTCGCGTGGATTTGAGGCAAATTCGTGTATTACGCATGAATCTGAAGCGAAATCGTGTGTTTCGCATGATATTGAAGTTAAATCGTTTGTTTCGTGTGGATTTAAAGCTAATTCGTGTATTTCGCATGAATCAGAAGCTAAATTGTTCATTTCGCATGAATTTGAAACTAAATCGGTCGATTGAAATCGCTGTTTCGCACGAATTTGAATCGAAATCGTGTGTTTCGCATGATATTGAAGTTATATCGTTTGTTTCGTGTGGATTTAAAGCTAATTCGTGTATTTCGCATGATTCTGAAGCTAAATTGTTCATTTCGCATGAATTTGAAGCTAAATCGATAGTTTAAAATTCGCTATTTCGTACGAATTTGAGTCGAAATCGTGTGTTTCGCATGATATTGAAGTTAAATCGTTTGTTTCGTGTGGATTTAAAGCTAATTCGTGTATTTCGCCTGAATCTGAAGCTAAATTGTTCATTTGGCATGAATTTGAAGCTAAATCGTTTGTTTAAAATCGCTATTTCGTACGAATTTGAGTCGTAATCGTGTATTTCGCATGATGTTGACGCTAAATCGTTTGTCTCGCGTGGACTTGAAGCAAATTCGTGTATTTCGCATGAATCTGAATCGAAATCGTGTGTTTCGCATGATATTGAAGTTATATCGTTTGTTTCGTGTGGATTTAAAGCTAATTCGTGTATTTCGCATGAATCTGAAGCTAAATTGTTCATTTCGCATGAATTTGAAGCTAAATCGATCGTTTAAAATCGCTATTTCGCACGAATTTGAATCGAAATTGTGTGTTTCGCATGATATTGAAGTTAAATCGTTTGTTTCGTGTGGATTTAAAGCTAATTCGTGTATTTCGCCTGAATCTGAAGCTAAATTGTTCATTTGGCATGAATTTGAAGCTAAATCGTTTGTTTAAAATAGCTATTTCATACGAATTTGAGTCGAAATCGTGTATTTCGCATGATGTTGACGCTAAATCGTTTGTCTCGCGTGGACTTGAAGCAAATTCGTGTATTTCGCATGAATCTGAATCGAAATCGTGTATTTCGCATGATATTGACGCTAAATCGTTTGTTTCGCGTGGAGCTGAAGCAAATTCGTGTATTTCGCATGAACCTGAAGCTAAATTGTTCATTTCGCATGAATTTGAAGCTAAATCGATCGATTGAAATCGGTGATTCGCACGAATTTGAATCGAAATCGTGTGTTTCGCATGATATTGAAGTTAAATCGTTTGTTTCGTGTGGAATTAAAGCTAATTCGTGTATTTCGCATGAATCTGAAGCTAAATTGTTCATTTCGCATGAATTTGAAGCTAAATCGATCGTTTAAAATCGCTATTTCGCACGAATTTGAATCGAAATCGTGTGTTTCGCATGATATTGAAGTTAAATCGTTTGTTTCGTGTGGATTTAAAGCTAATTCGTGTATTTCGCCTGAATCTGAAGCTAAATTGTTCATTTGGCATGAATTTGAAGCTAAATCGTTTGTTTAAAATCGCTATTTCGCACGAATTTGAGTCGAAATCGTGTATTTCGCATGATATTGAAGTTAAATCGTTTGTTTCGTGTGGATTTAAAGCTAATTCGTGTATTTCGCCTGAATCTGAAGCTAAATTGTTCATTTGGCATGAATTTGAAGCTAAATCGTTTGTTTAAAATCGCTATTTCGTACGAATTTGAGTCGAAATCGTGTATTTCGCATGATGTTGACGCTAAATCGTTTGTCTCGCGTGGACTTGAAGCAAATTCGTGTATTTCGCATGAATCTGAATCGAAATCGTGTGTTTCGCATGATGTTGAAGTTATATCGTTTGTTTCGCGTGGAGCTGAAGCAAATTCGTGTATTTTGCATGAATCTGAAGCTAAATTGTTGTTTTCGCATGAATTTGAAGCTAAATCGATCGATTGAAATCGGCGATTCGCACGAATTTGAATCGAAATCGTGTGTTTCGCAAGATATTGAAGTTAAATCGTTTGTTTCGTGTGGATTTAAAGCTAATTCGTGTATTTCGCATGAATTTGAAGCTAAATTGTTCATTTGGCATGAATTTGAAGCTATATCGTTTGTTTAAAATCGCTATTTCGTACGAATTTGAGTCGAGATCGTGTATTTCGCATGATATTGACGCTAAATCGTTTGTCTCGCGTGGATTTGAAGCAAATTCGTGTATTTCGCATGAACCAGAAGTTAAATTTTACATTTCGCATGAATTTGAAGCTAAATCGATCATTTAAAATCGCTATTTCGCACGAATTTGAGTCGAAATCGTGTGTTTCGCATGATATTGATGTTAAATCGTTTGTTTCGTTTGGATTTAAAGCTAATTCGTGTATTTCGCATGAATCTGAAGCTAAATTGTTCATTTCGCATGAATTTGAAGCTAAAACGTTTGTTTAAAACCGCTATTTCGTACGAATCTGAGTCGAAATCGTGTATTTCGCATGATATTGACGCTAAATCGTTTGTCTCGCGTGGATTTGAAGCATATTCGTGTATTTCGCATGAATCTGAAGCTAAATTGTTCATTTCGCATGAATTTGAAGCTAAATCGATCGATTGAAATCGCAGTTTCGCACGAATTTGAATCGAAATCGTGTGTTTCGCATGATATTGAAGTTATATCGTTTGTTTCGTGTGTATTTAAAGCTAATTCGTGTATTTCGCATGAATCAGAAGTTAAATTGTACATTTCGCATGAATTTGAAGCCAAATCGATCATTTAAAATCGCTATTTCGCACGAATTTGATTCGAAACAGTGTTTTTCGCATGATATTGAAGTAAAATCGTTTGTGTCGTGTCGATTTAAAGCTAATTCGTGTATTTCGCATGAATCTGAAGCTAAATTGTTCATTTCGCATGAATTTGAAGCTAAATCGTTTGTTTAAAATCGCTATTTCGTACGAATTTGAGTCGAAAACGTATATTTCGCATGATATGGACGCTAAATCGTTTATCTCGCGTGGATTTGAGGCAAATTCGTGTATTACGCATGAATCTGAAGCGAAATCGTGTATTTCGCATGATATTGACGCTAAATCGTCTGTCTCGCGTGCATTTGAAGCAAATTCGTGTATTTCGCATGAATCGGAAGTTAAATGGTACATTTCGCATTAATTTGAAGCTAAATCGATCATTTAAAACCGCGATTTCCCACGAATTTGAATCGAAATCGTTTGTTTCGCATGATATTGATGTAAAATCGTTTGTTTCGTGTGGATTTAAAGCTAACTCGTGTATTTCGCATGAATCTGAAACTAAATTGTTCATTTCGCATGAATTTGAAGCTAAATCGTTTGTTTAAAATCGCTATTTCGTACGAATTTGAGTCGAAAACGTGTATTTCGCGTGATATTGACGTTAAATCGTTTGTCTCGCGTGGATTTGAGGCAAATTCGTGTATTACGCATGAATCTGAAGCGAAATCGTGTGTTTCGCATGATATTGAAGCTAAATCGTTTGTTTCGTGTGGATTTAAAGCTAATTCGTGTATTTCGCATGAATCAGAAGCTAAATTGTTCATTTCGCATGAATTTGAAACTAAATCGGTCGATTGAAATCGCTGTTTCGCACGAATTTGAATCGAAATCGTGTGTTTCGCATGATATTGAAGTTATATCGTTTGTTTCGTGTGGATTTAAAGCTAATTCGTGTATTTCGCATGAATCTGAAGCTAAATTGTTCATTTCGCATGAATTTGAAGCTATATCGATGGTTTAAAACTGCTATTTCGCACGAATTTGAATCGAAATCTTGTGTTTCGCATGATATTGAAGTTAAATCGTTTGTTTCGTGTGGATTTAGAGCTAATTCGTGTATTTCGCATGAATCTGAAGCTAAATTGTTCATTTCGCATGAATTTGAAGCTAAATCGATCGATTGAAATCGCTGTTTCGCACGAATTTCGAATCGAAATCGTGTATTTCGCATGAATCTGAAGCTAAATTGTTCATTTCGCATGAATTTGACGCTAAATCGTTCGTCTAAAATCGATATTTCGCACGAATTTTAAGCGAAATCGTGTGTTTCGCATGATATTGAAGTAAAATCGTTTGTTTCGTGTGGATTTAAAGCTAATTCGTGTATTTCGCATGAATCTGAAACTAAATTGTTCAGTTCGCATGAATTTGAAGCTAAATCGTTTGTTTAAAATTGCTATTTCGTACGAATTTGAGTCGAAAACGTGTATTTCGCGTGATATTGACGTTAAATCGTTTGTCTCGCGCGGATTTGAGGCAAATTCGTGTATTACGCATGAATCTGAAGCGAAATCGTGTGTTTCGCATGATATTGAAGTTAAATCGTTTGTTTCGTGTGGATTTAAAGCTAATTCGTGTATTTCGCATGAATCAGAAGCTAAATTGTTCATTTCGCATGAATTTGAAACTAAATCGGTCGATTGAAATCGCTGTTTCGCACGAATTTGAATCGAAATCGTGTGTTTCGCATGATGTTGAAGTTATATCGTTTGTTTCGTGTGGATTTAAAGCTAATTCGTGTATTTCACATGAATCTGAAGCTAAATTGTTCATTTCGCATGAATTTGAAGCTAAATCGTTTATTTAAAATCGCTATTTCGTACCAATTTGATTCGATATCGTGTATTTAGCATGATATTGACGCTAAATCGTTTGTCTCGCGTGGAGCTGAAGCAAATTCGTGTATTTCGCATGAATCTGAAGCTAAATTGTTCATTTCGCATGAATTTGAAACTAAATCGATCGATTGAAATCGCTGTTTCGCACGAATTTGAATCGAAATCGTGTATTTCGCATGAATCTGAAGCTAAATTGTTCATTTCGCATGAATTTGAAGCTAAATCGTTCGTCTAAAATCGCTATTTCGCACGAATTTTAAGCGAAATCGTGTGTTTCGCATGATATTGAAGTTAAATCGTTTGTTTCGTGTGGATTTAAAGCTAATTCGTGTATTTCGCACGAATCTGAAGCTAAATTGTTCATTTCGCATGAATTTGAAGCTAAATCGATCATTTAAAATCGCTATTTCGCACGAATTTGAATCGAAATCGTGTGTTTCGCATGATATTGAAGTAAAATCGTTTGTTTCGTGTGGATTTAAAGCTAATTCGTGTATTTCGCATGAATCTGAAACTAAATTGTTCAGTTCGCATGAATTTGAAGCTAAATCGTTTGTTTAAAATTGCTATTTCGTACGAATTGGAGTCGAAAACGTGTATTTCGCGTGATATTGACGTTAAATCGTTTGTCTCGCGTGGATTTGAGGCAAATTCGTGTATTACGCATGAATCTGAAGCGAAATCGCGTGTTTCGCATTATATTGAAGTTAAATCGTTTGTTTCGTGTGGATTTAAAGCTAATTCGTGTATTTCGCATGAATCAGAAGTTAAATTGTGCATTTCGCATGAATTTGAAACTAAATCGGTCGATTGAAATCGCTGTTTCGCACGAATTTGAATCGAAATCGTGTGTTTCGCATGATATTGAAGTTATATCGTTTGTTTCGTGTGGATTTAAAGCTAGTTCGTGTATTTCGCACGAATCTGAAGCTAAATTGTTCATTTCGCATGAATTTGAAGCTAAATCGATCATTTAAAATCGCTATTTCGCACGAATTTGAATCGAAATCGTGTGTTTCGCATGATATTGAAGTAAAATCGTTTGTTTCGTGTGGATTTAAAGCTAATTCGTGTATTTCGCATGAATCTGAAACTAAATTGTTCAGTTCGCATGAATTTGAAGCTAAATCGTTTGTTTAAAATTGCTATTTCGTACGAATTTGAGTCGAAAACGTGTATTTCGCGTGATATTGACGTTAAATCGTTTGTCTCGCGTGGATTTGAGGCAAATTCGTGTATTACGGATGAATCTGAAGCGAAATCGTGTGTTTCGCATGATATTGAAGTTAAATCGTTTGTTTCGTGTGGATTTAAAGCTAATTCGTGTATTTCGCATGAATCAGAAGCTAAATTGTTCATTTCGCATGAATTTGAAACTAAATCGGTCGATTGAAATCGCTGTTTCGCACGAATTTGAATCGAAATCGTGTGTTTCGCATGATATTGAAGTTATATCGTTTGTTTCGTGTGGATTTAAAGCTAATTCGTGTATTTCGCATGATTCTGAAGCTAAATTGTTCATTTCGCATGAATTTGAAGCTAAATCGATAGTTTAAAATTCGCTATTTCGTACGAATTTGAGTCGAAATCGTGTGTTTCGCATGATATTGAAGTTAAATCGTTTGTTTCGTGTGGATTTAAAGCTAATTCGTGTATTTCGCCTGAATCTGAAGCTAAATTGTTCATTTGGCATGAATTTGAAGCTAAATCGTTCGTCTAAAATCGCTATTTCGCACGAATTTTAAGCGATATCGTGTGTTTCGCATGATATTGACGCTAAATCGTTTGTCTCGCGTGGAGCTGAAGCAAATTCGTGTATTTCGCACGAATCTGAAGCTAAATTGTTCATTTCGCATGAATTTGAAACTAAATCGATCGATTGAAATCGCTGTTTCGCACGAATTTGAATCGAAATCGTGTATTTCGCATGAATCTGAAGCTAAATTGTTCATTTCGCATGAATTTGAAGCTAAATCGTTCGTCTAAAATCGCTATTTCGCACGAATTTTAAGCGAAATCGTGTGTTTCGCATGATATTGAAGTTAAATCGTTTGTTTCGTGTGGATTTAAAGCTAATTCGTGTATTTCGCACGAATCTGAAGCTAAATTGTTCATTTCGCATGAATTTGAAGCTAAATCGATCATTTAAAATCGCTATTTCGCACGAATTTGAATCGAAATCGTGTGTTTCGCATGATATTGAAGTAAAATCGTTTGTTTCGTGTGGATTTAAAGCTAATTCGTGTATTTCGCATGAATCTGAAACTAAATTGTTCAGTTCGCATGAATTTGAAGCTAAATCGTTTGTTTAAAATTGCTATTTCGTACGAATTGGAGTCGAAAACGTGTATTTCGCGTGATATTGACGTTAAATCGTTTGTCTCGCGTGGATTTGAGGCAAATTCGTGTATTACGCATGAATCTGAAGCGAAATCGTGTGTTTCGCATTATATTGAAGTTAAATCGTTTGTTTCGTGTGGATTTAAAGCTAATTCGTGTATTTCGCATGAATCAGAAGTTAAATTGTGCATTTCGCATGAATTTGAAACTAAATCGGTCGATTGAAATCGCTGTTTCGCACGAATTTGAATCGAAATCGTGTGTTTCGCATGATATTGAAGTTATATCGTTTGTTTCGTGTGGATTTAAAGCTAGTTCGTGTATTTCGCACGAATCTGAAGCTAAATTGTTCATTTCGCATGAATTTGAAGCTAAATCGATCATTTAAAATCGCTATTTCGCACGAATTTGAATCGAAATCGTGTGTTTCGCATGATATTGAAGTAAAATCGTTTGTTTCGTGTGGATTTAAAGCTAATTCGTGTATTTCGCATGAATCTGAAACTAAATTGTTCAGTTCGCATGAATTTGAAGCTAAATCGTTTGTTTAAAATTGCTATTTCGTACGAATTTGAGTCGAAAACGTGTATTTCGCGTGATATTGACGTTAAATCGTTTGTCTCGCGTGGATTTGAGGCAAATTCGTGTATTACGCATGAATCTGAAGCGAAATCGTGTGTTTCGCATGATATTGAAGTTAAATCGTTTGTTTCGTGTGGATTTAAAGCTAATTCGTGTATTTCGCATGAATCAGAAGCTAAATTGTTCATTTCGCATGAATTTGAAACTAAATCGGTCGATTGAAATCGCTGTTTCGCACGAATTTGAATCGAAATCGTGTGTTTCGCATGATATTGAAGTTATATCGTTTGTTTCGTGTGGATTTAAAGCTAATTCGTGTATTTCGCATGATTCTGAAGCTAAATTGTTCATTTCGCATGAATTTGAAGCTAAATCGATAGTTTAAAATTCGCTATTTCGTACGAATTTGAGTCGAAATCGTGTGTTTCGCATGATATTGAAGTTAAATCGTTTGTTTCGTGTGGATTTAAAGCTAATTCGTGTATTTCGCCTGAATCTGAAGCTAAATTGTTCATTTGGCATGAATTTGAAGCTAAATCGTTCGTCTAAAATCGCTATTTCGCACGAATTTAAGCGATATCGTGTGTTTCGCATGATATTGACGCTAAATCGTTTGTCTCGCGTGGAGCTGAAGCAAATTCGTGTATTTCGCACGAATCTGAAGCTAAATTGTTCATTTCGCATGAATTTGAAGCTAAATCGATCGATTGAAATCGCTGTTTCGCACGAATTTGAATCGAAATCGTGTGTTTCGCATGATATTGAAGTTATATCGTTTGTTTCGTGTGGATTTAAAGCTAATTCGTGTATTTCGCATGAATCTGAAACTAAATGTTCAGTTCGCATGAATTTGAAGCTAAATCGTTTGTTTAAAATTGCTATTTCGTACGAATTTGAGTCGAAAACGTGTATTTCGCGTGATATTGACGTTAAATCGTTTGTCTCGCGTGGATTTGAGGCAAATTCGTGTATTTCGCATGAATCAGAAGCTAAATTGTTCATTTCGCATGAATTTGAAACTAAATCGGTCGATTGAAATCGCTGTTTCGCACGAATTTGAACCGAAATCGTGTGTTTCGCATGATATTGAAGTTATATCGTTTGTTTCGTGTGGATTTAAAGCTAATTCGTGTATTTCGCATGAATCTGAAGCTAAATTGTTCATTTCGCATGAATTTGAAGCTAAATCGATGGTTTAAAACTGCTATTTCGCACGAATTTGAATCGAAATCTTGTGTTTCGCATGATATTGAAGTTAAATCGTTTGTTTCGTGTGGATTTAAAGCTAATTCGTGTATTTCGCCTGAATCTGAAGCTAAATTGTTCATTTGGCATGAATTTGAAGCTAAATCGTTCGTCTAAAATCGCTATTTCGTACGAATCTGAGTCGAAATCGTGTATTTCGCATGATATTGACGCTAAATCGTTTGTCTCGCGTGGAGCTGAAGCAAATTCGTGTATTTCGCATGAATCTGAAGCTAAATTGTTCATTTCGCATGAATTTGAAGCTAAATCGATCGATTGAAATCGCTGTTTCGCACGAATTTGAATCGAAATCGTGTATTTCGCATGAATCTGAAACTAAATTGTTCATTTCGCATGAATGTGAAGCTAAATCGTTTGTTTAAAATCGCTATTTCGTACGAATTTGAGTCGAAAACGTGTATTTCGCGTGATATTGACGTTAAATCGTTTGTCTCGCGTGGATTTGAGGCAAATTCGTGTATTACGCATGAATCTGAAGTGAAATCGTGTGTTTCGCATGATATTGAAGTTAAATCGTTTGTTTCGTGTGGATTTAAAACTAATTCGTTCTATTTCGCTTGAATCTGAAGCTAAATTGTTCATTTCGTATGAATTTGAAGCTAAATCGATGGTTTAAAATCGCTATTTCGCACGAATTTGAATCGAAATCGTGTTTTTCGCATGATATTGAAGTTAAATCGTTTGTTTCGTGTGGATTTAAAGCTAATTCGTGTATTTCGCACGAATCTGAAGCTAAATTGTTCATTTCGCATGAATTTGAAGCTAAATCGATCATTTAAAATCGCTATTTCGCACGAATTTGAATCGAAATCGTGTGTTTCGCATGATAATGAAGTAAAATCGTTTGTTTCGTGTGGATTTAAAGCTAATTCGTGTATTTCGCATGAATCTGAAAACTAAATTGTTCAGATCGCATGAATTTGAAGCTAAATCGTTTGTTTAAAATTGCTATTTCGTACGAATTGGAGTCGAAAACGTGTATTTCGCGTGATATTGACGTTAAATCGTTTGTCTCGCGTGGATTTGAGGCAAATTCGTGTATTACGCATGAATCTGAAGCGAAATCGTGTGTTTCGCATTATATTGAAGTTAAATCGTTTGTTTCGTGTGGATTTAAAGCTAATTCGTGTATTTCGCATGAATCAGAAGTTAAATTGTGCATTTCGCATGAATTTGAAACTAAATCGGTCGATTGCAATCGCTGTTTCGCACGAATTTGAATCGAAATCGTGTGTTTCGCATGATATTGAAGTTATATCGTTTGTTTCGTGTGGATTTAAAGCTAGTTCGTGTATTTCGCACGAATCTTAAGCTAAATTGTTCATTTCGCATGAATTTGAAGCTAAATCGATCATTTAAAATCGCTATTTCGCGCGGATTTGAATCGAAATCGTGTGTTTCGCATGATATTGAAGTAAAATCGTTTGTTTCGTGTGGATTTAAAGCTAATTCGTGTATTTCGCATGAATCTGAAACTAAATTGTTCAGTTCGCATGAATTTGAAGCTAAATCGTTTGTTTAAAATTGCTATTTCGTACGAATTTGAGTCGAAAACGTGTATTTCGCGTGATATTGACGTTAAATCGTTTGTCTCGCGTGGATTTGAGGCAAATTCGTGTATTACGCATGAATCTGAAGCGAAATCGTGTGTTTCGCATGATATTGAAGTTAAATCGTTTGTTTCGTGTGGATTTAAAGCTAATTCGTGTATTTCGCATGAATCAGAAGCTAAATTGTTCATTTCGCATGAATTTGAAACTAAATCGGTCGATTGAAATCGCTGTTTCGCACGAATTTGAATCGAAATCGTGTGTTTCGCATGATATTGAAGTTATATCGTTTGTTTCGTGTGGATTTAAAGCTAATTCGTGTATTTCGCATGATTCTGAAGCTAAATTGTTCATTTCGCATGAATTTGAAGCTAAATCGATAGTTTAAAATTCGCTATTTCGTACGAATTTGAGTCGAAATCGTGTGTTTCGCATGATATTGAAGTTAAATCGTTTGTTTCGTGTGGATTTAAAGCTAATTCGTGTATTTCGCCTGAATCTGAAGCTAAATTGTTCATTTGGCATGAATTTGAAGCTAAATCGTTCGTCTAAAATCGCTATTTCGCACGAATTTTAAGCGATATCGTGTGTTTCGCATGATATTGACGCTAAATCGTTTGTCTCGCGTGGAGCTGAAGCAAATTCGTGTATTTCGCACGAATCTGAAGCTAAATTGTTCATTTCGCATGAATTTGAAACTAAATCGATCGATTGAAATCGCTGTTTCGCACGAATTTGAATCGAAATCGTGTATTTCGCATGAATCTGAAGCTAAATTGTTCATTTCGCATGAATTTGAAGCTAAATCGTTCGTCTAAAATCGCTATTTCGCACGAATTTTAAGCGAAATCGTGTGTTTCGCATGATATTGAAGTTAAATCGTTTGTTTCGTGTGGATTTAAAGCTAATTCGTGTATTTCGCACGAATCTGAAGCTAAATTGTTCATTTCGCATGAATTTGAAGCTAAATCGATCATTTAAAATCGCTATTTCGCACGAATTTGAATCGAAATCGTGTGTTTCGCATGATATTGAAGTAAAATCGTTTGTTTCGTGTGGATTTAAAGCTAATTCGTGTATTTCGCATGAATCTGAAACTAAATTGTTCAGTTCGCATGAATTTGAAGCTAAATCGTTTGTTTAAAATTGCTATTTCGTACGAATTGGAGTCGAAAACGTGTATTTCGCGTGATATTGACGTTAAATCGTTTGTCTCGCGTGGATTTGAGGCAAATTCGTGTATTACGCATGAATCTGAAGCGAAATCGTGTGTTTCGCATTATATTGAAGTTAAATCGTTTGTTTCGTGTGGATTTAAAGCTAATTCGTGTATTTCGCATGAATCAGAAGTTAAATTGTGCATTTCGCATGAATTTGAAACTAAATCGGTCGATTGAAATCGCTGTTTCGCACGAATTTGAATCGAAATCGTGTGTTTCGCATGATATTGAAGTTATATCGTTTGTTTCGTGTGGATTTAAAGCTAGTTCGTGTATTTCGCACGAATCTGAAGCTAAATTGTTCATTTCGCATGAATTTGAAGCTAAATCGATCATTTAAAATCGCTATTTCGCACGAATTTGAATCGAAATCGTGTGTTTCGCATGATATTGAAGTAAAATCGTTTGTTTCGTGTGGATTTAAAGCTAATTCGAGTATTTCGCATGAATCTGAAACTAAATTGTTCAGTTCGCATGAATTTGAAGCTAAATCGAGTGTTTAAAATTGCTATTTCGTACGAATTTGAGTCGAAAACGTGTATTTCGCGTGATATTGACGTTAAATCGTTTGTCTCGCGTGGATTTGAGGCAAATTCGTGTATTACGCATGAATCTGAAGCGAAATCGTGTGTTTCGCATGATATTGAAGTTAAATCGTTTGTTTCGTGTGGATTTAAAGCTAATTCGTGTATTTCGCATGAATCAGAAGCTAAATTGTTCATTTCGCATGAATTTGAAACTAAATCGGTCGATTGAAATCGCTGTTTCGCACGAATTTGAATCGAAATCGTGTGTTTCGCATGATATTGAAGTTATATCGTTTGTTTCGTGTGGATTTAAAGCTAATTCGTGTATTTCGCATGATTCTGAAGCTAAATTGTTCATTTCGCATGAATTTGAAGCTAAATCGATAGTTTAAAATTCGCTATTTCGTACGAATTTGAGTCGAAATCGTGTGTTTCGCATGATATTGAAGTTAAATCGTTTGTTTCGTGTGGATTTAAAGCTAATTCGTGTATTTCGCCTGAATCTGAAGCTAAATTGTTCATTTGGCATGAATTTGAAGCTAAATCGTTCGTCTAAAATCGCTATTTCGCACGAATTTTAAGCGATATCGTGTGTTTCGCATGATATTGACGCTAAATCGTTTGTCTCGCGTGGAGCTGAAGCAAATTCGTGTATTTCGCACGAATCTGAAGCTAAATTGTTCATTTCGCATGAATTTGAAGCTAAATCGATCGATTGAAATCGCTGTTTCGCACGAATTTGAATCGAAATCGTGTGTTTCGCATGATATTGAAGTTATATCGTTTGTTTCGTGTGGATTTAAAGCTAATTCGTGTATTTCGCATGAATCTGAAACTAAATGTTCAGTTCGCATGAATTTGAAGCTAAATCGTTTGTTTAAAATTGCTATTTCGTACGAATTTGAGTCGAAAACGTGTATTTCGCGTGATATTGACGTTAAATCGTTTGTCTCGCGTGGATTTGAGGCAAATTCGTGTATTACGCATGAATGTGAAGCGAAATCGTGTGTTTCGCATGATATTGAAGTTAAATCGTTTGTTTCGTGTGGATTTAAAGCTAATTCGTGTATTTCGCATGAATCAGAAGCTAAATTTTTCATTTCGCATGAATTTGAAACTAAATCGGTCGATTGAAATCGCTGTTTCGCACGAATTTGAACCGAAATCGTGTGTTTCGCATGATATTGAAGTTATATCGTTTGTTTCGTGTGGATTTAAAGCTAATTCGTGTATTTCGCATGAATCTGAAGCTAAATTGTTCATTTCGCATGAATTTGAAGCTAAATCGATGGTTTAAAACTGCTATTTCGCACGAATTTGAATCGAAATCTTGTGTTTCGCATGATATTGAAGTTAAATCGTTTGTTTCGTGTGGATTTAAAGCTAATTCGTGTATTTCGCCTGAATCTGAAGCTAAATTGTTCATTTGGCATGAATTTGAAGCTAAATCGTTCGTCTAAAATCGCTATTTCGTACGAATTGGAGTCGAAAACGTGTATTTCGCGTGATATTGACGTTAAATCGTTTGTCTCGCGTGGATTTGAGGCAAATTCGTGTATTACGCATGAATCTGAAGCGAAATCGTGTGTTTCGCATTATATTGAAGTTAAATCGTTTGTTTCGTGTGGATTTAAAGCTAATTCGTGTATTTCGCATGAATCAGAAGTTAAATTGTGCATTTCGCATGAATTTGAAACTAAATCGGTCGATTGAAATCGCTGTTTCGCACGAATTTGAATCGAAATCGTGTGTTTCGCATGATATTGAAGTTATATCGTTTGTTTCGTGTGGATTTAAAGCTAGTTCGTGTATTTCGCACGAATCTGAAGCTAAATTGTTCATTTCGCATGAATTTGAAGCTAAATCGGTCATTTAAAATCGCTATTTCGCACGAATTTGAATCGAAATCGTGTGTTTCGCATGATATTGAAGTAAAATCGTTTGTTTCGTGTGGATTTAAAGCTAATTCGTGTATTTCGCATGAATCTGAAACTAAATTGTTCAGTTCGCATGAATTTGAAGCTAAATCGTTTGTTTAAAATTGCTATTTCGTACGAATTTGAGTCGAAAACGTGTATTTCGCGTGATATTGACGTTAAATCGTTTGTCTCGCGTGGATTTGAGGCAAATTCGTGTATTACGCATGAATCTGAAGCGAAATCGTGTGTTTCGCATGATATT
>NW_027477645.1:0-61999 GCF_051020955.1 Megalopta genalis | reverse complement strand
AAGCGAAACACATGATTTAGCCTCAAATCAATGCGAAGTAGAAGGCTTATCTTCGAATCCATGCGAAACAAATGGTTTAGCTTCAAATACTTGTGATATACATGATTCAGCTACAACTGCATGCGAAAAAAACGAGTTAGCTTCAAATCCAAGCGAAACACATGATTTAGCTTCAAATCAATGCGAATTGGAAGGGTTATCTTCGAATCCATGCGTAGCAAATGTTTTAGCTTCAAATACTTGTGATATACGTGATTTAGCTTCAACAGCATGCGAAACAAATGAGTTATATTCAAATCCAAGCGAAACACATGATTTATCTTCAAATCTATGCGAATTAGAAGGGTTATCTTGGAATTCATGCGAAACGTATGATATAGATTCAAATACTTGTGATATACATGATTTAGCTTCAACAGCATGCGAAACAAACGAGTTAGCTTCAAAACCAAGCGAAACACATGATTTAGCCTCAAAATCAATGCGAAGTAGAAGGCTTAGCTTCGAATAAATGCGAAACAAATAGTTTAGCTTCAAATACTTGTGATATATATGATTTAGCTTCAACAGCATGCGAAACAGACGAGTTAGATTCAAATCCATGCGAAACACATGATTTAGCTTCAAATCCATGCGAAACAAATGTTTAGCTTCAAATACTTGTGATATATATGATTTAGCTTCAACAGCATGCGAAACAAACGAGTTAGCTTCAAATCCATGCGAAACACATGATTTAGCTTCAAATCAATGCGAAGTAGGAGGCTTATCTTCGATCCCATGCGATACAAATGGTTTAGCTTCAAATACTTGTGATATACATGATTTAGCTTCAACTGCATGCGAAACAAACGAGTTAGCTTCAAATCCATGCGAAACACATGATTTAGATTAAAATCAATGCGAAGTAGAAGGCTTATCTTCGAATCCATGCGAAGCAAATGGTTTAGTTTCAAATACTTGTGATATACATGATTTAGCTTCAACTACTAGCGAAAAAAACGAGTTAGCTTCAAATCCAAGCGAAACACATGATTTAGCTTCAAATCAATGCGAATTAGAAGGGTTATCTTCGAATCCATGCGAAACAAATGATATAGCTTCAAATACTTGTGATATACATGATTTAACTTCAACAGCATCCGAAACAAACGAGTTAGATTCAAATCCATGCGAAACACATGATTTAGCTTCAAATCAATGCGAAGAAGTAGGCATATCTTCGAATCCATGCGAAACAAATGGATTAGCTTCTTATACTTGTGATATACATGATTTAGCTTCAACAGCATGCGAAACAAACGAGTTAGCTTCAAATCCATGCGAAACACATGATTTAGCATCAAATCAATGCGAAGTAGGAGGCTTATCTTCGATCCCATGCGATACAAATGGTTTAGCTTCAAATACTTGTGATATACATGATTTAGCTTCAACAGCATGCGAAACAAACGAGTTAGCTTCAAATCCATGCGAAACACATGATTTAGCATCAAATCAATGCGAAGTAGAAGGCTGATCTTCGAATCCATGCGTAACACATCGTTTAGCTTCAAATACTTGTGATATACATGATTTAGCTTCAACAGCATGCGAAACAAACGAGTTAGCTTCAAATCCATGCGAAACACATGATTTAGATTAAAATCAATGCGAAGTAGAAGGCTGATCTTCGAATCCATGCGAAGCAAATGGTTTAGCTTCAAATACTTGTGATATACATGATTTAGCTTCAACAGCATGCGAAACAAACGAGTTAGCTTTAAATCCATGCGAAACACATGATTTAGCTTCAAATCAATGCGAGTTAGAAGGGTTATCTTGGAATCCATGCGAAACAAATGGTTTAGCTTCAAATACTTGTGATATATATGATTTAGCTTCAACAGCATGCGAAACAAACGAGTTAGCTTCAAATCCATGCGAAACACATGATTTAGCTTCAAATCAATGCGAAGTAGGAGGCTTATCTTCGATCCCATGCGATACAAATGGTTTAGCTTCAAATACTTGTGATATACATGATTTAGCTTCAACAGCATGCGAAACAAATGAGTTATATTCAAATCCAAGCGAAACACATGATTTATCTTCAAATCTATGCGAATTAGAAGGGTTATCTTGGAATCCATGCGAAACTTATGATATAGCTTCAAATACTTGTGATATACATGATTTAGCTTCAACAGCATGCGAAACAAACGAGTTAGCTTCAAAACCGAGCGAAACACATGATTTAGCCTCAAATCAATGCGAAGTAGAAGGCTTAGCATCGAATGAATGCGAAACAAATGGTTTAGCTTCAAATACTTGTGATATATATGATTTAGCTTCAACAGCATGCGAAACAAACGAGTTAGCTTCAAATCCATGCGAAACACATGATTTAGCTTCAAATCAATGCGAAGTAGGAGGCTTATCTTCGATCCCATGCGATACAAATGGTTTAGCTTCAAATACTTGTGATATACATGATTTAGCTTCAACAGCATGCGAAACAAACGAGTTAGCTTCAAATCCATGCGAAACACATGATTTAGCATCAAATCAATGCGAAGTAGAAGGCTGATCTTCGAATCCATGCGTAACAAATGGTTTAGCTTCAAATACTTGTGATATACATGATTTAGCTTCAACAGCATGCGAAACAAACGAGTTAGCTTCAAATCCATGCGAAACACATGATTTAGCTTCAAATCAATGCGAATTAGAAGGGTTATCTTGGAATCCATGCCAAACGTATGATATAGCTTCAAATACTTGTGATATACATGATTTAGCTTCAACAGCATGCGAAAAAAACGAGTTAGCTTCAAATTCATGCGAAACACATGATTTAGCATCAAATCAATGCGAAGTAGGAGGCTGATCATCGAATCCATGCGAAGCAAGTGGTTTAGCTTCAAATACTTGTGATATACATGATTTAGCTTCAACAGCATGCGAAACAAATGAGTTATCTTCAAATCCAAGCGAAACACATGATTTATCTTCAAGTCAATGCGATGTAGAAGGCTGATCTTCGATCCATGCGTAACAAATGGTTTAGCTGCAACTACTTGTGATTACATGATTTAGCTTCAACAGCTTGCGAAATAAACGAGTTAGCTTCAAATCCATGCGAAACACATGATTTAGATTCAAATCAATGCGAATTAGAAGGGTTATATTGGAATCCATGCGAAACGTATGATATAGCTTCTTATACTTGTGATATACATGATTTAGCTTCAACAGCATGCGAAATAACGAGTTAGATTCAAATCCATGCGAAACACATGATTTAGCTTCAAACCAATGCGAAGAAGTAGGCATATCTTCGAATCCATGCGAAACAATGGATTAGCTTCTTATACTTGTGATATACATGATTTAGCTTCACACCATGCGAAACAACGAGTTAGCTTCAAATCCATGCGAAACACATGATTTAGCTTCAAATCAATGCGAAGTAGGAGGCTTATATTCGATCCCATGCGATACAAATGGTTTAGCTTCAAATACTTGTGATATACATGATTAGCTTCAACAGCATGCGAAACAAACGAGTTAGCTTCAAATCCATGCGAAAACATGATTTAGCATCAATCAATGCGAAGTAGAAGGCTGATCTTCGAATCCATGCGTAACACATGGTTTAGCTTCAAATACTTGTGATATACATGATTTAGCTTCACAGCATGCGAAACAAACGAGTTAGCTTCAAATCATGCGAAACACATGATTTAGATTAAAATCAATGCGAAGTAGAAGGCTGATCTTCGAATCCATGCGAAGCAAATGGTTTAGCTTCAAATACTTGTGATATACATGATTTAGCTTCAACAGCATACGAAACAAACGAGTTAGCTTTAAATCCATGCGAAACACATGATTTAGCTTCAAATCAATGCGAGTTAGAAGGGTTATCTTGAATCCATGCGAAACAAATGGTTTAGCTTCAAATACTTGTGATATATATGATTTAGCTTCAACAGCATGCGAAACAAACGAGTTAGCTTCAATCCATGCGAAACACATGATTTAGCTTCAAATCAATGCGAAGTAGGAGGCTTATCTTCGATCCCATGCGATACAAATGGTTTAGCTTCAAATACTTGTGATATACATGATTTAGCTTACAACAGCATGCGAAACAAACGAGTTAGCTTCAAATCCATGCGAAACACATGATTAGCATCAAATCAATGCGAAGTAGAAGGCTGATCTTCGAATCCATGCGTAACAAATGGTTTAGCTTCAAATACTTGTGATATACATGATTTAGCTTCAACAGCATGCGAAACAAACGAGTTAGCTTCAATCCATGCGAAACACATGATTTAGCTTCAAATCAATGCGAATTAGAAGGATTATCTTGGAATCCATGCGAAACGTATGATACTAGCTTCAAATACTTGTGATATACATGATTAGCTTCAACAGCATGCGAAAAAACGAGTTAGCTTCAAATTCATGCGAAACACATGATTTAGCATCAAATCAATGCGAAGTAGGAGGCTGATCATCGAATCCATGCGAAGCAAGTGGTTTAGCTTCAAATACTTGTGATATACATGATTTAGCTTCAACAGCATGCGAAACAAATGTGTTATCTTCAAATCCAAGCGAAACACATGTTTTATCTTCAAGTCAATGCGATGTAGAAGGCTGATCTTCGAATCCATGCGTAACAAATGGTTTAGCTGCAAATACTTGTGATTACATGATTTAGCTTCAACAGCTTGCGAAATAAACGAGTTAGCTTCAAATCCATGCGAAACACATGATTTAGATTCAAATCAATGCGAATTAGAAGGGTTATATTGGAATCCATGCGAAACGTATGATATAGCTTCTTATACTTGTGATATACATGATTTAGCTTCAACAGCATGCGAAATAAACGAGTTAGATTCAAATCCATTCGAAACACATGATTTAGCTTCAAATCAATGCGAAGTAGAAGGGTTATCTTCGTATCGATGCGAAACAAATGGTTTAGCTGCAAATACTTGTGATATACGTGATTTAGCTTCAACTGTATGCGAAACAAACGAGTTAACTTCGAATCCATGCGAAACGAATAGTTTAGCTTCAAATACTTGTGATATACATGATTCAGCTTCAACTGCATGCGAAACAAACGAGTTACCTTTAAATCCATGCGAAAGACATGATTTAGATTAAAATCAATGCGAAGTAGAAGGTTTATCTTCGAATCCATGCGAAACAAATGGTTTAGCTTCAAATACTTGTGATATACATGATTTAGCTTCAACAGCATGCGAAACAAACGAGTTAGCTTCAAATCCATGCGAAACACATGACTTAGCATCAAATCAATGCGAAGTAGGAGGATGATCATCGAATCCATGCGAAGCAAGTGGTTTAGCTTCAAATACTTGTGATATACATGATTTAGCTTCAACAGCATGCGAAACAAATGAGTTATCTTCAAATCCAAGCGAAACACATGATTTATCTTCAAGTCAATGCGATGTAGAAAGCTTGGCTTCAAAACCATGGGAATCAAATGGTTTAGATTCAAATACTTGTGATATGCATGATTTAGCTTCAACTACTAGCGAAAAAAACGAGTTAGCTTCAAATCCAAGCGAAACACATGATTTAGCTTCAAATCAATGCGAATTAGAAGGGTTATCTTCGAATCCATGCGAAACAAATGATATAGCTTCAAATACTTGTGATATACATGATTTAACTTCAACAGCATCCGAAACAAACGAGTTAGATTCAAATCCATGCGAAACACATGATTTAGATTAAAATCAATGCGAAGTAGAAGGCTTATCTTCGAATCCATGCGAAGCAAATGGTTTAGTTTCAAATACTTGTGATATACATGATTTAGCTTCAACTACTAGCGAAAAAAACGAGTTAGCTTCAAATCCAAGCGAAACACATGATTTAGCTTCAAATCAATGCGAATTAGAAGGGTTATCTTCGAATCCATGCGAAACAAATGATATAGCTTCAAATACTTGTGATATACATGATTTAACTTCAACAGCATCCGAAACAAACGAGTTAGATTCAAATCCATGCGAAACACATGATTTAGCTTCAAATCAATGCGAAGAAGTAGGCATATCTTCGAATCCATGCGAAACAAATGGATTAGCTTCTTATACTTGTGATATACATGATTTAGCTTCAACAGCATGCGAAACAAACGAGTTAGCTTCAAATCCATGCGAAACACATGATTTAGCATCAAATCAATGCGAAGTAGGAGGCTTATCTTCGATCCCATGCGATACAAATGGTTTAGCTTCAAATACTTGTGATATACATGATTTAGCTTCAACAGCATGCGAAACAAACGAGTTAGCTTCAAATCCATGCGAAACACATGATTTAGCATCAAATCAATGCGAAGTAGAAGGCTGATCTTCGAATCCATGCGTAACACATCGTTTAGCTTCAAATACTTGTGATATACATGATTTAGCTTCAACAGCATGCGAAACAAACGAGTTAGCTTCAAATCCATGCGAAACACATGATTTAGATTAAAATCAATGCGAAGTAGAAGGCTGATCTTCGAATCCATGCGAAGCAAATGGTTTAGCTTCAAATACTTGTGATATACATGATTTAGCTTCAACAGCATGCGAAACAAACGAGTTAGCTTTAAATCCATGCGAAACACATGATTTAGCTTCAAATCAATGCGAGTTAGAAGGGTTATCTTGGAATCCATGCGAAACAAATGGTTTAGCTTCAAATACTTGTGATATATATGATTTAGCTTCAACAGCATGCGAAACAAACGAGTTAGCTTCAAATCCATGCGAAACACATGATTTAGCTTCAAATCAATGCGAATTGGAAGGGTTATCTTCGAATCCATGCGTAGCAAATGTTTTAGCTTCAAATACTTGTGATATACGTGATTTAGCTTCAACAGCATGCGAAACAAATGAGTTATATTCAAATCCAAGCGAAACACATGATTTATCTTCAAATCTATGCGAATTAGAAGGGTTATCTTGGAATTCATGCGAAACGTATGATATAGATTCAAATACTTGTGATATACATGATTTAGCTTCAACAGCATGCGAAACAAACGAGTTAGCTTCAAAACCAAGCGAAACACATGATTTAGCCTCAAATCAATGCGAAGTAGAAGGCTTAGCTTCGAATAAATGCGAAACAAATAGTTTAGCTTCAAATACTTGTGATATATATGATTTAGCTTCAACAGCATGCGAAACAGACGAGTTAGATTCAAATCCATGCGAAACACATGATTTAGCTTCAAATCCATGCGAAACAAATGGTTTAGCTTCAAATACTTGTGATATATATGATTTAGCTTCAACAGCATGCGAAACAAACGAGTTAGCTTCAAATCCATGCGAAACACATGATTTAGCTTCAAATCAATGCGAAGTAGGAGGCTTATCTTCGATCCCATGCGATACAAATGGTTTAGCTTCAAATACTTGTGATATACATGATTTAGCTTCAACTGCATGCGAAACAAACGAGTTAGCTTCAAATCCATGCGAAACACATGATTTAGATTAAAATCAATGCGAAGTAGAAGGCTTATCTTCGAATCCATGCGAAGCAAATGGTTTAGTTTCAAATACTTGTGATATACATGATTTAGCTTCAACTACTAGCGAAAAAAACGAGTTAGCTTCAAATCCAAGCGAAACACATGATTTAGCTTCAAATCAATGCGAATTAGAAGGGTTATCTTCGAATCCATGCGAAACAAATGATATAGCTTCAAATACTTGTGATATACATGATTTAACTTCAACAGCATCCGAAACAAACGAGTTAGATTCAAATCCATGCGAAACACATGATTTAGCTTCAAATCAATGCGAAGAAGTAGGCATATCTTCGAATCCATGCGAAACAAATGGATTAGCTTCTTATACTTGTGATATACATGATTTAGCTTCAACAGCATGCGAAACAAACGAGTTAGCTTCAAATCCATGCGAAACACATGATTTAGCATCAAATCAATGCGAAGTAGGAGGCTTATCTTCGATCCCATGCGATACAAATGGTTTAGCTTCAAATACTTGTGATATACATGATTTAGCTTCAACAGCATGCGAAACAAACGAGTTAGCTTCAAATCCATGCGAAACACATGATTTAGCATCAAATCAATGCGAAGTAGAAGGCTGATCTTCGAATCCATGCGTAACACATCGTTTAGCTTCAAATACTTGTGATATACATGATTTAGCTTCAACAGCATGCGAAACAAACGAGTTAGCTTCAAATCCATGCGAAACACATGATTTAGATTAAAATCAATGCGAAGTAGAAGGCTGATCTTCGAATCCATGCGAAGCAAATGGTTTAGCTTCAAATACTTGTGATATACATGATTTAGCTTCAACAGCATGCGAAACAAACGAGTTAGCTTTAAATCCATGCGAAACACATGATTTAGCTTCAAATCAATGCGAGTTAGAAGGGTTATCTTGGAATCCATGCGAAACAAATGGTTTAGCTTCAAATACTTGTGATATATATGATTTAGCTTCAACAGCATGCGAAACAAACGAGTTAGCTTCAAATCCATGCGAAACACATGATTTAGCTTCAAATCAATGCGAAGTAGGAGGCTTATCTTCGATCCCATGCGATACAAATGGTTTAGCTTCAAATACTTGTGATATACATGATTTAGCTTCAACAGCATGCGAAACAAATGAGTTATATTCAAATCCAAGCGAAACACATGATTTATCTTCAAATCTATGCGAATTAGAAGGGTTATCTTGGAATCCATGCGAAACTTATGATATAGCTTCAAATACTTGTGATATACATGATTTAGCTTCAACAGCATGCGAAACAAACGAGTTAGCTTCAAAACCGAGCGAAACACATGATTTAGCCTCAAATCAATGCGAAGTAGAAGGCTTAGCATCGAATGAATGCGAAACAAATGGTTTAGCTTCAAATACTTGTGATATATATGATTTAGCTTCAACAGCATGCGAAACAAACGAGTTAGCTTCAAATCCATCCGAAACACATGATTTAGCTTCAAATCAATGCGAAGTAGGAGGCTTATCTTCGATCCCATGCGATACAAATGGTTTAGCTTCAAATACTTGTGATATACATGATTTAGCTTCAACAGCATGCGAAACAAACGAGTTAGCTTCAAATCCATGCGAAACACATGATTTAGCATCAAATCAATGCGAAGTAGAAGGCTGATCTTCGAATCCATGCGTAACAAATGGTTTAGCTTCAAATACTTGTGATATACATGATTTAGCTTCAACAGCATGCGAAACAAACGAGTTAGCTTCAAATCCATGCGAAACACATGATTTAGCTTCAAATCAATGCGAATTAGAAGGGTTATCTTGGAATCCATGCCAAACGTATGATATAGCTTCAAATACTTGTGATATACATGATTTAGCTTCAACAGCATGCGAAAAAAACGAGTTAGCTTCAAATTCATGCGAAACACATGATTTAGCATCAAATCAATGCGAAGTAGGAGGCTGATCATCGAATCCATGCGAAGCAAGTGGTTTAGCTTCAAATACTTGTGATATACATGATTTAGCTTCAACAGCATGCGAAACAAATGAGTTATCTTCAAATCCAAGCGAAACACATGATTTATCTTCAAGTCAATGCGATGTAGAAGGCTGATCTTCGAATCCATGCGTAACAAATGGTTTAGCTGCAAATACTTGTGATTACATGATTTAGCTTCAACAGCTTGCGAAATAAACGAGTTAGCTTCAAATCCATGCGAAACACATGATTTAGATTCAAATCAATGCGAATTAGAAGGGTTATATTGGAATCCATGCGAAACGTATGATATAGCTTCTTATACTTGTGATATACATGATTTAGCTTCAACAGCATGCGAAATAAACGAGTTAGATTCAAATCCATGCGAAACACATGATTTAGCTTCAAACCAATGCGAAGAAGTAGGCATATCTTCGAATCCATGCGAAACAAATGGATTAGCTTCTTATACTTGTGATATACATGATTTAGCTTCAACACCATGCGAAACAAACGAGTTAGCTTCAAATCCATGCGAAACACATGATTTAGCTTCAAATCAATGCGAAGTAGGAGGCTTATATTCGATCCCATGCGATACAAATGGTTTAGCTTCAAATACTTGTGATATACATGATTTAGCTTCAACAGCATGCGAAACAAACGAGTTAGCTTCAAATCCATGCGAAAAACATGATTTAGCATCAAATCAATGCGAAGTAGAAGGCTGATCTTCGAATCCATGCGTAACACATGGTTTAGCTTCAAATACTTGTGATATACATGATTTAGCTTCAACAGCATGCGAAACAAACGAGTTAGCTTCAAATCCATGCGAAACACATGATTTAGATTAAAATCAATGCGAAGTAGAAGGCTGATCTTCGAATCCATGCGAAGCAAATGGTTTAGCTTCAAATACTTGTGATATACATGATTTAGCTTCAACAGCATACGAAACAAACGAGTTAGCTTTAAATCCATGCGAAACACATGATTTAGCTTCAAATCAATGCGAGTTAGAAGGGTTATCTTTGAATCCATGCGAAACAAATGGTTTAGCTTCAAATACTTGTGATATATATGATTTAGCTTCAACAGCATGCGAAACAAACGAGTTAGCTTCAAATCCATGCGAAACACATGATTTAGCTTCAAATCAATGCGAAGTAGGAGGCTTATCTTCGATCCCATGCGATACAAATGGTTTAGCTTCAAATACTTGTGATATACATGATTTAGCTTCAACAGCATGCGAAACAAACGAGTTAGCTTCAAATCCATGCGAAACACATGATTTAGCATCAAATCAATGCGAAGTAGAAGGCTGATCTTCGAATCCATGCGTAACAAATGGTTTAGCTTCAAATACTTGTGATATACATGATTTAGCTTCAACAGCATGCGAAACAAACGAGTTAGCTTCAAATCCATGCGAAACACATGATTTAGCTTCAAATCAATGCGAATTAGAAGGATTATCTTGGAATCCATGCGAAACGTATGATATAGCTTCAAATACTTGTGATATACATGATTTAGCTTCAACAGCATGCGAAAAAAACGAGTTAGCTTCAAATTCATGCGAAACACATGATTTAGCATCAAATCAATGCGAAGTAGGAGGCTGATCATCGAATCCATGCGAAGCAAGTGGTTTAGCTTCAAATACTTGTGATATACATGATTTAGCTTCAACAGCATGCGAAACAAATGAGTTATCTTCAAATCCAAGCGAAACACATGTTTTATCTTCAAGTCAATGCGATGTAGAAGGCTGATCTTCGAATCCATGCGTAACAAATGGTTTAGCTGCAAATACTTGTGATTACATGATTTAGCTTCAACAGCTTGCGAAATAAACGAGTTAGCTTCAAATCCATGCGAAACACATGATTTAGATTCAAATCAATGCGAATTAGAAGGGTTATATTGGAATCCATGCGAAACGTATGATATAGCTTCTTATACTTGTGATATACATGATTTAGCTTCAACAGCATGCGAAATAAACGAGTTAGATTCAAATCCATTCGAAACACATGATTTAGCTTCAAATCAATGCGAAGTAGAAGGGTTATCTTCGTATCGATGCGAAACAAATGGTTTAGCTGCAAATACTTGTGATATACGTGATTTAGCTTCAACTGTATGCGAAACAAACGAGTTAACTTCGAATCCATGCGAAACGAATAGTTTAGCTTCAAATACTTGTGATATACATGATTCAGCTTCAACTGCATGCGAAACAAACGAGTTACCTTTAAATCCATGCGAAAGACATGATTTAGATTAAAATCAATGCGAAGTAGAAGGTTTATCTTCGAATCCATGCGAAACAAATGGTTTAGCTTCAAATACTTGTGATATACATGATTTAGCTTCAACAGCATGCGAAACAAACGAGTTAGCTTCAAATCCATGCGAAACACATGACTTAGCATCAAATCAATGCGAAGTAGGAGGATGATCATCGAATCCATGCGAAGCAAGTGGTTTAGCTTCAAATACTTGTGATATACATGATTTAGCTTCAACAGCATGCGAAACAAATGAGTTATCTTCAAATCCAAGCGAAACACATGATTTATCTTCAAGTCAATGCGATGTAGAAAGCTTGGCTTCAAAACCATGGGAATCAAATGGTTTAGATTCAAATACTTGTGATATGCATGATTTAGCTTCAACTACTAGCGAAAAAAACGAGTTAGCTTCAAATCCAAGCGAAACACATGATTTAGCTTCAAATCAATGCGAATTAGAAGGGTTATCTTCGAATCCATGCGAAACAAATGATATAGCTTCAAATACTTGTGATATACATGATTTAACTTCAACAGCATCCGAAACAAACGAGTTAGATTCAAATCCATGCGAAACACATGATTTAGCTTCAAATCAATGCGAAGAAGTAGGCATATCTTCGAATCCATGCGAAACAAATGGATTAGCTTCTTATACTTGTGATATACATGATTTAGCTTCAACAGCAGGCGAAATAAACGAGTTAGCTTCAAATCCATGCGAAACACATGATTTAGCTTCAAATCAATGCGAATTAGAAGGGTTATCTTGGAATCCATGCGAAGCAAATGGTTTAGCTTCAAATACTTGTGATATAAATGATTTAGCCTTAACAGCATGCGAAACAAACGAGTTCTTTTCAAATCCAAGCGAAACAAATTATTTAGCTTCAAATCAATGCGAAGTAGAAGGCGTAGTTTCAAACCCATGCGAAACAAATGGTTTAGCTTCAAATACTTGTAATATACATAATTTAGCTTCAACTGCATGCGAAACAAACGAGTTCGCTTCAAATCCAAGCGAAACACATGATTTAGCTTCAAATCAATGCGAAGTAGAAGGCTTGTTTTCAAATCCATGCGAAACAAGTGGTTCAGCTTCAAATACTTGTGATGTGCATGATTTAGCTTCAAATGGATGCGAAACAAACGAGTTAGCTTCAAATCCATGCGAAACACATGATTTAGCTTCAAATCAATGCGTAGCAGAAGGCTGATCTTCGAATCCATGCGAAACAAATGGTTTAGCTTCAAATACTTGTGACATACTTGACTTAGCTTGAACTCCATGCGAAAGAAACTAGTTAGCTTAAAATCCAAGCGAAACACATGATTTAGCTTCGAATCAATGCGAAGTAAATGCGTAGTTTCAAACCCATGCGAAAAAAATGGTTTAGCTTCAAATACTTGTAATATACATAATTTAGCTTCATCAGCATGCGAAACAAACGAGTTAGCTTCAAATCCATGGGATACACATGATTTAGCTTCAAATCAATGCGAAGTAGAAGGGTTATCTTCGAATCCATGCGAAACACATGATTTAGCTTCAAATCAATGCGAAGTAGAAGGGTTATCTTCGAATCCATGCGAAACAAATGGTTTAACGTCAAATACCTGCGATATACATGATTTAGCATCAACTGCATGCGAAACAAACAAGTTAGCTTTAAATCCATGCGAAACAAATGATTTAGCTCCAAATCAATGCGAAGTAGAAGGCTTAGCTTCAAATCCATGTGAATCAAATGGTTTAGCATCAAATACTTGTGATATACATGATTTAGCTTCAACTGCAGGCGAAAAAAACGAGTTAGCTTCAAATCCAAGCGAAACACGTGATTTAGCTTCAAATCAATGCGAAGTAGAAGACTGATCTTTGAATCCTTGGGAAGCAAATGGTTTAGCTTCAAATACTTGTGTTATACTTGATTTAGCTTCATCAGCATGCGAAACAAACGATTAGCTTCAAATCTATGCGAATCATATGATTTAACTTCAAATCAATGCGAAGTAGAAGGCTGATCTTCGAATCCACGCGAGACAAATGGATTAGCTTCAAATACTTGTGATATACATGATTTAGCTTCAACAGCATGCGAAACAAACGTGTTACCTTCAAATGCATGGGGAACACATGATTTAGCTTCAAATCAATTCGAAGTAGAAGGCTTATCTTCAAATCCATGCGAAACATGTGGTTCAGCTTCAAATACTTGTGATGTTCATGATTTAGCTTCAAATGCAAGCGAAACAAACGAGATAGCTTTAAATCCATGCGAAACAAATGATTTAGATTAAAATCAATGCGAAGTAGAAGGCTTAGCTTCAAATCCATGTGAATCAAATGGTTTAGCATCAAATACTTGTGATATACATGATTTAGCTTCAACTGCAGGCGAAAAAAACGAGTTAGCTTCAAATCCAAGCGAAACACGTGATTTAGATTCAAATCAATGCGAAGTAGAAGACTGATCTTTGAATCCATGGGAAGCAAATGGTTTAGCTTCAAATACTTGTGTTATACTTGATTTAGCTTCATCAGCATGCGAAACAAACGATTAGCTTCAAATCCATGCGTAACATATGATTTAACTTCAAATCAAGGCGAAGTAGAAGGCTGATCTTCGAATCCACGCGAAACAAATGGATTAGCTTCAAATACTTGTGATATACATGATTTAGCTTCAACAGCATGCGAAACAAACGTGTTAGCTTCAAATGCATGCGGAACACATGATTTAGCTTCAAATCAATTCGAAGTAGAAGGGTTATCTTCGAATCCATGCGAAACAAATGGTTTAGCTTCAAATACTTGTTTGATACATGATATAGCTTCAATTGCATGCGAAACAAACGAGTTAGCTTGAAAACCAAGCGAAACACATGATTTAGCTTCAAATCAATGCGAAGTAGGAGGCTTATTTTGAAATCCATGCGAATCAAATGGTTTAGCTTCAAATAATTGTGATGTACATGATTTAGCTTCAACTGCATTGCGAAACAAACTAGTTAGTTTCAAATCCAAGCGAAACACATGATTTAGCTTCTTATCAATGCGAAGTAGAAGGCTGACCTTCGAATCCTTGCGAAACAAATGGTTTAGCTTCAAGTACTTGTGATATACATAATTTAGCTTCAACAGCATGCAAAACTAACGAGTTAGCTTCAAATCCATGCGAAACACATGATTTAGCTTGAAATCAATGCGAAGTAGAAGGCTTATTTTGAAATCCATGCGAATCAATTGGTTTAGCTTCAAATCGTTGTGATATACATGATTTAGCTTCAACTGCATGCGATACAACGAGTTAGATTCAAATCCATGCGAAACGCATGATTTAGCTGTAAATCAATACGAGGTAGATGGCTGATCTTCGAATCCATGCGAAACAAATGGTTTAGCTTCAAATACTTTTTTGATACATTATTTAGCTTCAATTACATGCGAAACAAACGAGTTAGCTTCAAATCCATGCGAAACACATGATTTAGCTTCTTATCATTGCGAAGTAGAAGGCTGATCTTCGATTCCTTGGGAAACAAATGGTTTAGCTTCATATACTTGTGATATACATGAATAAGCTTCAACAGCATGCAAAACTAGCGAGTTAGCTTCAAATCTATGCGAAACATATGATTTAGCTTGAAATCAATGCGAAGTAGAAGGCTTATTTTGAAATCCATGCGAATCAAATGGTTTAGCTTCAAATAATTGTGATATACATGATTTAGCTTCAACTGCATTACGAAAGAAACTTGTTAGTTTCAAATCCAAGCGAAATACATGATTTAGCTTCAAATCAATGCGAAGTAAAAGGCTTATCTTCAAATCCATGCGAAACACGTGATTTAGATTCAAATCAATGCGAAGTAGAAGACTGATCTTTTAATCCATGGGAAGCAAATGGTTTAGCTTCAAATGCTTGTGTTATACTTGATTTAGCTTCATCAGCATGCGAAACAAACGAGTTAGCTTCAAATCCATGGGATACACATGATTTAGCTTCAAATCAATGCGAAGTAGAAGGGTTATCTTCGAATCCATGCGAAACACATGATTTAGCTTCAAATCAATGCGAAGTAGAAGGCTTAGCTTCAAATCCATGTGAATCAAATGGTTTAGCATCAAATACTTGTGATATACATGTTTTAGCTTCAACTGCATGCGACACAAACGAGTTAGTTTCAAATCCAAGCGAAACACATGATTTAGCTTCAAATCAATGCGAAGTAGAAGGCTTATATTCAAATCCATGCGAAACAAGTGGTTCAGCTTCAAATACTTGTGATGTGCATGATTTAGCTTCAAATGCAAGCGAAACGAACGAGTTAGCTTCAAATCCATGCGAAACACATGATTTAGCTTCTTATCAATGCGAAGTAGAAGGCTGATCTTCGAATCCTTGCGAAACAAATGGTTTAGCTTCAAATACTTGTGATATACATGAATAAGCTTCAACAGCATGCAAAACTAGCGAGTTAGCTTCAAATCTATGCGAAACATATGATTTAGCTTGAAATCAATGCGATTTAGAAGGCTTATCTTCGAATCCATGCGAAACAAATGGTTTAGCTTCAAATACCTGTGATATACATGATTTATCTTCAACTGCATGCGAAACAAACTAGATAGCTTTAAATCCATGCGAAACAGATGATTTAGATTAAAATCAATACGAAGTAGAAGGCTTAGCTTCAAATCCATGTGAATCAAATGGTTTAGCATCAAATACTTGTGATATACATGATTTAGCTTCAACTGCAGGCGAAAAAAACGAGTTAGCTTCAAATCCAAGCGAAACACGTGATTTAGATTCAAATCAATGCGAAGTAGAAGGCTTATCTTTAAATCCATGCGAAACATGTGGTTCAGCTTCAAATACTTGTGATGTGCATGATTTAGCTTCAAATGCAAGCGAAACAAACGAGATAGCTTTAAATCCATGCGAAACAGATGATTTAGATTAAAATCAATGCGAAGTAGAAGGCTTAGCTTCAAATCCATGTGAATCAAATGGTTTAGCATCAAATACTTGTGATATACATGATTTAGCTTCAACTGCAGGCGAAAAAAACGAGTTAGCTTCAAATCCAAGCGAAACACGTGATTTAGATTCAAATCAATGCGAAGTAGAAGACTGATCTTTGAATCCATGGGAAGCAAATGGTTTAGCTTCAAATACTTGTGTTATACTTGATTCAGCTTCATCAGCATGCGAAACAAACGATTAGCTTCAAATCCATGTGTAACATATGATTTAACTTCAAATCAAGGCGAAGTAGAAGGCTGATCTTCGAATCCTTGCGAAACAAATGGTTTAGCTTCAAATACTTGTGATATACATGAATAAGCTTCAACAGCATGCAAAACTAGCGAGTTAGCTTCAAATCTATGCGAAACATATGATTTTGCTTGAAATCAATGCGATTTAGAAAGGTTACCTTCGAATCCATGCGAAACAAATGGTTTAGCTTCAAATACTTGTGATATACATGATTTAGCTTCAACAGCATGCGAAACAAACGAGTTAGCTTCAAATCCATGCGAAACACATGATTTAGATTAAAATCAATGCGAAGTAGAAGGGTTACCTTCGAATCCATGCGAAACAAATGGTTTAGCCGGAAATACTTGTGATATACATGATTCAGCTTCAACTGCATGCGAAACAAACGAGTCAGCTTCAAATCCATGCGGAACACATGATTTAGCTTCAAATCAATGCGAAGTGGAAGGCTTATCTTCGAATCCATGCGAAACGAATAGTTTAGCTTCAAATACTTTTGATATACATGATTCAGCTTCAACTGCCTGCGAAACAAACGAGTTAGCTTCAAATCCATGCGAAACACATGAATAAGAATCAAATCAACGCGAAGTTGATGGCTTAGCTTCAAATCCATGCAAAACGAATGATTTAGCTTCACATACTTGAAAATATAAGTGATATGGCTTCAAATGCAGGCGAAACAAACGAGTTAGCTTCAAACCCACGCGAAACACATGATTTAGCATCTAATCAATGCGAAGTAGAAGGCTGATTTTCGAATCCATGCGAAGCAAATGGTTTAGCTTCAAATACTTGTGATATACATGATTTAGTTTCAACAGCATGCGAAACAAACGAGTTAGATTCAAATCCATGCGAAACACATGATTTAGCTACAAATCAATGCGAAGTAGAAGGCTGATCTTCGAATCCATGCGAAACAAATGGTTTAGCTTCAAATACTTCTGATACACTTGATTTAGCTTCAACAACATGCGAAACAAACGAGTTAGCTTCAAATCGATGCGAAACACATGATTTAGATTAAAATCAATGCGAAGTAGAAGGGTTACCTTCGAATCCATGCGAAACAAATGGTTTAGCCGCAAATACTTGTGATATACATGATTCAGCTTCAACTGCATGCGAAACAAACGAGTCAGCTTCAAATCCATGCGGAACACATGATTTAGCTTCAAATCAATGCGAGGTAGGAGGCTTATCTTCCAATCCATGCGAAACAAATGGTTTAGCTTCAAATACTTGTAATATACATGACTTAGCTTCAACAGCATGCGAAACAAACGAGTTAGCTTCAAATCCATGCGAAACACATGATTTAGCTTCAAATCAATGCGAATTAGAAGGGTTGTCTTCGAATCCATGCGAAACATATGGTATAGCTTCAAATACTTGTGATATACATGATTTAGCTTCAACAGCATGCGAAACAAACGAGTTAGCTTCAAATCCATGCGAAACACATGATTTAGCATCTAATCAATGCGAAGTAGAAGGCTGATCTTCGAATCCATGCGAAACAAATGGTTTAGCTTCAAATACTTGTGATACACTTTATTTAGCTTCAACAGCATGCGAAGCAAACGAGTTAGCTTCAAATCCATGCGAAACACATGATTTAGCTTCAAATCAATGCGAAGTAGGAGGCTTATCTTCGAATCCATGCGAAACGAATAGTTTAGCTTCAAATACTTGTGATATACATGATTCAGCTTCAACTGGATGCGAAACGAACGAGTTAGCTTCAAATCCATGCGAAACACATGATTTAGCTTCAAATCAATGCGAAGTAGAAGGGTTACCTTCGAATCCATGCGAAACAAATGGTTTAGCCGCAAATACTTGTGATATACATGACTTAGCTTTAACAGCATGCGAAACAAACGAGGTAGCTTCAAATCCATGCGAACACATGATTTAGCTTCAAATCAATGCGAAGTAGGAGGCTTATCTTCGAATCCATGCGAAACAAATGGTTTAGCTTCAAATACTTGTGATATGCATGATTTAGCTTCAACAGAATGCGAAACAAACGAGTTAGCTTCAAATCCATGCGAAACGCATGATTTACCATCTAATAAATGCGAAGTAGAAGGCTGAGCTTCGAATCCATGCGAAGCAAATGGTTTGGCTTCAAATACTTGTGATACACTTGATTTAGCTTCAACAGAATGCGAAACAAACGAGGTAGCTTCAAGTCCATGCGAACACATGATTTAGCTTCAAATCAATGCGAGGTAGGAGGCTTATCTTCGAATCCATGCGAAACAAATGGTTTAGCTTCAAATACTTGTGATATACATGATTTAGCTTCAACAGCATGCGAAACAAACGAGTTAGCTTCAAATCCATGCGAAACACATGATTTAGAATCTAATCAATGCGAAGTAGAAGGCTGATCTTCGAATCCATGCGAAACAAATGGTTTAGCTTCAAATACTTGTGAAACACTTGATTTAGCTTCAACAGCATGCGAAGCAAACGAGTTAGCTTCAAATCCATGCGAAACACATGATTCAGCTTCAAATCAATGCGAAGTAGAAGGGTTACCTTCGAATCCATGTGAATCAAATGGTTTAGCATCAAATACTTGTGATATACATGATTTAGCTTCAACTGCAGGCGAAAAAAACGAGTTAGCTTCAAATCCAAGCGAAACACGTGATTTAGATTCAAATCAATGCGAAGTAGAAGACTGATCTTTGAATCCATGGGAAGCAAATGGTTTAGCTTCAAATACTTGTGTTATACTTGATTTAGCTTCATCAGCATGCGAAACAAACGATTAGCTTCAAATCCATGCGTAACATATGTTTTAACTTCAAATCAAGGCGAAGTAGAAGGCTGATCTTCGAATCCTTGCGAAACAAATGGTTTAGCTTCAAATACTTGTGATATACATGAATAAGCTTCAACAGCATGCAAAACTAGCGAGTTAGCTTCAAATCTATGCGAAACATATGATTTTGCTTGAAATCAATGCGATTTAGAAGGGTTACCTTCGAATCCATGCGAAACAAATGGTTTAGCTTCAAATACTTGTGATATACATGATTTAGCTTCAACAGCATGCGAAACAAACGAGTTAGCTTCAAATCCATGCGAAACACATGATTTAGATTAAAATCAATGCGAAGTAGAAGGGTTACCTTCGAATCCATGCGAAACAAATGGTTTAGCCGGAAATACTTGTGATATACATGATGCAGCTTCAACTGCATGCGAAACAAACGAGTCAGCTTCAAATCCATGCGGAACACATGATTTAGCTTCAAATCAATGCGAAGTGGAAGGCTTATCTTCGAATCCATGCGAAACGAATAGTTTAGCTTCAAATACTTTTGATATACATGATTCAGCTTCAACTGCCTGCGAAACAAACGAGTTAGCTTCAAATCCATGCGAAACACATGAATAAGCATCAAATCAACGCGAAGTTGATGGCTTAGCTTCAAATCCATGCAAAACGAATGATTTAGCTTCACATACTTGAAAATATAAGTGATATGGCTTCAAATGCAGGCGAAACAAACGAGTTAGCTTCAAACCCACGCGAAACACATGATTTAGCATCTAATCAATGCGAAGTAGAAGGCTGATTTTCGAATCCATGCGAAGCAAATGGTTTAGCTTCAAATACTTGTGATATACATGATTTAGTATCAACAGCATGCGAAACAAACGAGTTAGATTCAAATCCATGCGAAACACATGATTTAGCTACAAATCAATGCGAAGTAGAAGGCTGATCTTCGAATCCATGCGAAACAAATGGTTTAGCTTCAAATACTTGTGATACACTTGATTTAGCTTCAACAACATGCGAAACAAACGAGTTAGCTTCAAATCGATGCGAAACACATGATTTAGATTAAAATCAATGCGAAGTAGAAGGGTTACCTTCGAATCCATGCGAAACAAATGGTTTAGCCGCAAATACTTGTGATATACATGATTCAGCTTCAACTGCATGCGAAACAAACGAGTCAGCTTCAAATCCATGCGGAATACATGATTTAGCTTCAAATCAATGCGAGGTAGGAGGCTTATCTTCCAATCCATGCGAAACAAATGGTTTAGCTTCAAATACTTGTGATATGCATGATTTAGCTTCAACAGAATGCGAAACAAACGAGTTAGCTTCAAATCCATGCGAAACAAACGAGTCAGCTTCAAATCCATGCGGAACACATGATTTAGCTTCAAATCAATGCGAGGTAGGAGGCTTATCTTCCAATCCATGCGAAACAAATGGTTTAGCTTCAAATACTTGTGATATGCATGATTTAGCTTCAACAGAATGCGAAACAAACGAGTTAGCTTCAAATCCATGCGAAACGCATGATTTACCATCTAATAAATGCGAAGTAGAAGGCTGAGCTTCGAATCCATGCGAAGCAAATGGTTTGGCTGCAAATACTTGTGATACACTTGATTTAGCTTCAACAGAATGCGAAACAAACGAGGTAGCTTCAAGTCCATGCGAACACATGATTTAGCTTCAAATCAATGCGAGGTAGGAGGCTTATCTTCGAATCCATGCGAAACAAATGGTTTAGCTTCAAATACTTGTGATATACATGACTTAGCTTCAACAGCATGCGAAACAAACGAGTTAGCTTCAAATCCATGCGAAACACATGATTTAGCTTCAAATCAATGCGAATTAGAAGGGTTATCTTCGAATCCATGCGAAACATATGATATAGCTTCAAATACTTGTGATATACATGATTTAGCTTCAACAACATGCTAAACAAACGAGTTAGCTTCAAGTCCAAACGAAAAACATGATTTAGTATCAAGTCAACGCGAAGTTGATGGCTTTGCTTCAAATAAATGCGAAACAAATGGTTTAGCTTCACATACTTGTGAATATAAGTGATATAGCTTCAAATGCAGGCGAAACAAACGAGTTAGCTTCAAACCCATGCTAAACACATGATTTAGCATCTAATCAATGCGAAGTAGAAGGCTAATCTTCGAATCCATGCGAAACAAATGATATAGCTTCAAATACTTGTGATATACATGATTTAGCTTCAACAGCATGCGAAACAAACGAGTTAGCTTCAAATCCATGCGAAACACATGATTTAGAATCTAATCAATGCGAAGTAGAAGGCTGATCTTCGAATCCATGCGAAACAAATGGTTTAGCTTCAAATACTTGTGAAACACTTGATTTAGCTTCAACAGCATGCGAAGCAAACGAGTTAGCTTCAAATCCATGCGAACACATGATTTAGCATCAAATCAATGCGAAGTAGGAGGCTTATCTTCGAATCCATGCGAAACAAATGGTTTAGCTTCAAATACTTGTGATATACATGATTCAGCTTCAACTGCCTGCGAAACAAACGAGTTAGCTTCAAATCCATGCGAAACGCATGATTTACCATCTAATAAATGCGAAGTAGAAGGCTGAGCTTCGAATCCATGCGAAGCAAATGGTTTGGCTTCAAATACTTGTGATACACTTGATTTAGCTTCAACAGAATGCGAAACAAACGAGGTAGATTCAAGTCCATGCGAAACACATGATTTAGCTTCAAATCAATGCGAATTAGAAGGGTTATCTTCGAATCCATGCGAAACAAATGGTTTAGCTTCAAATACTTGTGATACACTTGATTTAGCTTCAACAGCATGCGAAACAAACGAGTTAGCTTCAAACCCATGCGAAACACATGATTTATCATCTAATCAATGCGAAGTAGAAGGCTGATCTTCGAATCCATGCGAAGCAAATGGTTTAGCTTCAAATACTTGTGATATACATGATTTAGTTTCAACAGCATGCGAAACAAACGAGTTAGATTCAAATCCATGCGAAACACATGATTTAGCTTCAAATCAATGCGAAGTAGAAGGGTTACCTTCGAATCCATGCGAAACAAATGGTTTAGCCGCAAATACTTGTGATATACATGACTTAGCTTCAACAGCATGCGAAACAAACGAGTTAGCTTCAAATCCAGGCGACACACATGATTTAGCTTCAAATCAATGCGAAGTAGGAGGCTTATCTCCGAATCCATGCGAAACAAATGGTTTAGCTTTAAATACTTGTGATATACATGATTTAGCTTCAACAGCATGCGAAACAAACGAGTTAGCTTCAAATCGATGCGAAACACATGATTTAGATTAAAATCAATGCGAAGTAGAAGGGTTACCTTCGAATCCATGCGAAACAAATGGTTTAGCCGCAAATACTTGTGATATACATGATTCAGCTTCAACTGCATGCGAAACAAACGAGTCAGCTTCAAATCCATGCTAAACACATGATTTATCATCTAATCAATGCGAAGTAGAAGGCTAATCTTCGAATCCATGCGAAACAAATGATATAGCTTCAAATACTTGTGATATACATGATTTAGCTTCAACAGCATGCGAAACAAACGAGTTAGCTTCAAATCCATGCGAAACACATGATTTAGAATCTAATCAATGCGAAGTAGAAGGCTGATCTTCAAATCCATGCGAAACAAATGGTTTAGCTTCAAATACTTGTGAAACACTTGATTTAGCTTCAACAGCATGCGAAGCAAACGAGTTAGCTTCAAATTCATGCGAAACACATGATTCAGCTTCAAATCAATGCGAAGTAGAAGGGTTACCTTCGAATCCATGCGAAACAAATGGTTTAGCCGCAAATACTTGTGATATACATCACTTAGCTTCAACAGCATGCGAAACAAACAAGTTAGCTTCAAATCCATGCGAAACACATGATTTAGCTTCAAATCAATGCGAATTAGAAGGGTTATCTTCGAATCCATGCATAACATATGATATAGCTTCAAATACTTGTGATATACATGATTTAGCTTCAACAACATGCTAAACAAACGAGTTAGCTTCAAGTCCAAACGAAAAACATGATTTAGTATCAAGTCAACGCGAAGTTGATGGCCTTGCTTCAAATCCATGCGAAACGAATGATTTAGCTTCACATACTTGTGTATATAAGTGATATAGCTTCAAATGCAGGCGAAACAAACGAGTTAGCTTCAAACCCATGCTAAACACATGATTTAGCATCTAATCAATGCGAAGTAGAAGGCTAATCTTCGAATCCATGCGAAACAAATGAAATAGCTTCAAATACTTGTGATATACATGATTTAGCTTCAACAGCATGCGAAACAAACGAGTTAGCTTCAAATCCATGCGAAACACATGATTTAGAATCTAATCAATGCGAAGTAGAAGGCTGATCTTCGAATCCATGCGAAACGAATAGTTTAGCTTCAAATACTTGTGATATACATGATTTAGCTTCAACTGGATGCGAAACGAACGAGTCAGCTTCAAATCCATGCGAAACACATGATTTAGCTTCAAATCAATGCGAAGTAGAAGGGTTACCTTCGAATCCATGCGAAACAAATGGTTTAGCCGCAAATACTTGTGATATACATGACTTAGCTTTAACAGCATGCGAAACAAACGAGGTAGCTTCAAATCCATGCGAACACATGATTTAGCTTCAAATCAATGCGAAGTAGGAGGCTTATCTTCGAATCCATGCGAAACAAATGGTTTAGCTTCAAATACTTGTGATATGCATGATTTAGCTTCAACAGAATGCGAAACAAACGAGTTAGCTTCAAATCCATGCGAAACGCATGATTTACCATCTAATAAATGCGAAGTAGAAGGCTGAGCTTCGAATCCATGCGAAGCAAATGGTTTGGCTTCAAATACTTGTGATACACTTGATTTAGCTTCAACAGAATGCGAAACAAACGAGGTAGCTTCAAGTCCATGCGAACACATGATTTAGCTTCAAATCAATGCGAGGTAGGAGGCTTATCTTCGAATCCATGCGAAACAAATGGTTTAGCTTCAAATACTTGTGATATACATGACTTAGCTTCAACAGCATGCGAAACAAACGAGTTAGCTTCAAATCCATGCGAAACACATTATTGAGCTTCAAATCAATGCGAACTAGAAGGCTGATCTTCGAATCCATGCTAAACAAATGGTTTAGCTTCAAATACTTGTGATATAAATGATTTAGCCTTAACAGCATGCGAAACAAACGAGTTCTTTTCAAATCCAAGCGAAACAAATTATTTAGCTTCAAATCAATGCGAAGTAGAAGGAGTAGTTTCAAACCCATGCGAAACAAATGGTTTAGCTTCAAATACTTGTAATATACATAATTTAGCTTCAACTGCATGCGAAACAAACGAGTTCGCTTCAAATCCAAGCGAAACACATGATTTAGCTTCAAATCAATGCGAAGTAGAAGGCTTGTTTTCAAATCCATGCGAAACAAGTGGTTCAGCTTCAAATACTTGTGATGTGCATGATTTAGCTTCAAATGGATGCGAAACAAACGAGTTAGCTTCAAATCCATGCGAAACACATGATTTAGCTTCAAATCAATGCGTAGCAGAAGGCTGATCTTCGAATCCATGCGAAACAAATGGTTTAGCTTCAAATACTTGTGACATACTTGACTTAGCTTGAACTCCATGCGAAAGAAACTAGTTAGCTTAAAATCCAAGCGAAACACATGATTTAGCTTCAAATCAATGCGAAGTAAAAGGCGTAGTTTCAAACCCATGCGAAAAAAATGGTTTAGCTTCAAATACTTGTAATATACATAATTTAGCTTCATCAGCATGCGAAACAAACGAGTTAGCTTCAAATCCATGGGATACACATGATTTAGCTTCAAATCAATGCGAAGTAGAAGGGTTAGCTTCGAATCCATGCGAAACACATGATTTAGCTTCAAATCAATGCGAAGTAGAAGGGTTATCTTCGAATCCATGCGAAACAAATGGTTTAACGTCAAATACCTGCGATATACATGATTTAGCATCAACTGCATGCGAAACAAACAAGTTAGCTTTAAATCCATGCGAAACAAATGATTTAGCTCCAAATCAATGCGAAGTAGAAGGCTTAGCTTCAAATCCATGTGAATCAAATGGTTTAGCATCAAATACTTGTGATATACATGATTTAGCTTCAACTGCAGGCGAAAAAAACGAGTTAGCTTCAAATCCAAGCGAAACACGTGATTTAGCTTCAAATCAATGCGAAGTAGAAGACTGATCTTTGAATCCTTGGGAAGCAAATGGTTTAGCTTCAAATACTTGTGTTATACTTGATTTAGCTTCATCAGCATGCGAAACAAACGATTAGCTTCAAATCTATGCGAAACATATGATTTAACTTCAAATCAATGCGAAGTAGACGGCTGATCTTCGAATCCACGCGAAACAAATGGATTAGCTTCAAATACTTGTGATATACATGATTTAGCTTCAACAGCATGCGAAACAAACGTGTTACCTTCAAATGCATGAGGAACACATGATTTAGCTTCAAATCAATTCGAAGTAGAAGGCTTATCTTCAAATCCATGCGAAACATGTGGTTCAGCTTCAAATACTTGTGATGTGCATGATTTAGCTTCAAATGCAAGCGAAACAAACGAGATAGCTTTAAATCCATGCGAAACAGATGATTTAGATTAAAATCAATGCGAAGTAGAAGGCTTAGCTTCAAATCCATGTGAATCAAATGGTTTAGCATCAAATACTTGTGATATACATGATTTAGCTTCAACTGCAGGCGAAAAAAACGAGTTAGCTTCAAATCCAAGCGAAACACGTGATTTAGATTCAAATCAATGCGAAGTAGAAGACTGATCTTTGAATCCATGGGAAGCAAATGGTTTAGCTTCAAATACTTGTGTTATACTTGATTTAGCTTCATCAGCATGCGAAACAAACGATTAGCTTCAAATCCATGCGAAACACATGATTTAGCTTCTTATCATTGCGAAGTAGAAGGCTGATCTTCGATTCCTTGGGAAACAAATGGTTTAGCTTCATATACTTGTGATATACATGAATAAGCTTCAACAGCATGCAAAACTAGCGAGTTAGCTTCAAATCTATGCGAAACATATGATTTAGCTTGAAATCAATGCGAAGTAGAAGGCTTATTTTGAAATCCATGCGAATCAAATGGTTTAGCTTCAAATAATTGTGATATACATGATTTAGCTTCAACTGCATTACGAAAGAAACTTGTTAGTTTCAAATCCAAGCGAAATACATGATTTAGCTTCAAATCAATGCGAAGTAAAAGGCTTATCTTCAAATCCATGCGAAACACGTGATTTAGATTCAAATCAATGCGAAGTAGAAGACTGATCTTTTAATCCATGGGAAGCAAATGGTTTAGCTTCAAATGCTTGTGTTATACTTGATTTAGCTTCATCAGCATGCGAAACAAACGAGTTAGCTTCAAATCCATGGGATACACATGATTTAGCTTCAAATCAATGCGAAGTAGAAGGGTTATCTTCGAATCCATGCGAAACACATGATTTAGCTTCAAATCAATGCGAAGTAGAAGGCTTAGCTTCAAATCCATGTGAATCAAATGTCTTAGCATCAAATACTTGTGATATACATGTTTTAGCTTCAACTGCATGCGACACAAACGAGTTAGTTTCAAATCCAAGCGAAACACATGATTTAGCTTCAAATCAATGCGAAGTAGAAGGCTTATATTCAAATCCATGCGAAACAAGTGGTTCAGCTTCAAATACTTGTGATGTGCATGATTTAGCTTCAAATGCAAGCGAAACGAACGAGTTAGCTTCAAATCCATGCGAAACACATGATTTAGCTTCTTATCAATGCGAAGTAGAAGGCTGATCTTCGAATCCTTGCGAAACAAATGGTTTAGCTTCAAATACTTGTGATATACATGAATAAGCTTCAACAACATGCAAAACTAGCGAGTTAGCTTCAAATCTATGCGAAACATATGATTTAGCTTGAAATCAATGCGATTTAGAAGGCTTATCTTCGAATCCATGCGAAACAAATGGTTTAGCTTCAAATACCTGTGATATACATGATTTATCTTCAACTGCATGCGAAACAAACTAGATAGCTTTAAATCCATGCGAAACAGATGATTTAGATTAAAATCAATGCGAAGTAGAAGGCTTAGCTTCAAATCCATGTGAATCAAATGGTTTAGCATCAAATACTTGTGATATACATGATTTAGCTTCAACTGCAGGCGAAAAAAACGAGTTAGCTTCAAATCCAAGCGAAACACGTGATTTAGATTCAAATCAATGCGAGGTAGGAGGCTTATCTTCGAATCCATGCGAAACAAATGGTTTAGCTTCAAATACTTGTGATATACATGACTTAGCTTCAACAGCATGCGAAACGAACGTGTTAGCTTCAAATGCATGCGGAACACATGATTTAGCTTCAAATCAATTCGAAGTAGAAAGGTTATCTTCGAATCCATGCGAAACAAATGGTTTTGCTTCAAATACTTGTTTGATGCATGATTTAGCTTCAATTGCATGCGAAACAAACGAGTTAGCTTGAAAACCAAGCGAAACACATGATTTAGCTTCAAATCAATGCGAAGTAGAAGGCTTATTTTGAAATCCATGCGAATCAAATGGTTTAGCTTCAAACAATTGTGATTTACATGATTTAGCTTCAACTGCATTGCGAAACAAACGAGATAGCTTTAAATCCATGCGAAACAGATGATTTAGATTAAAATCAATGCGAAGTAGAAAGCTTATTTTGAAATCCTTGCGAATCAAATGGTTTAGCTTCAAATCGTTGTGATATACATGATTTAGCTTCAACTGCATGCGAAACAAACGAGATAGCTTTAAATCCATGCGAAACAGATGATTTAGATTAAAATCAATGCGAAGTAGAAAGCTTATTTTGAAATCCTTGCGAATCAAATGGTTTAGCTTCAAATCGTTGTGATATACATGATTTAGCTTCAACTGCATGCGATACAACGAGTTAGATTCAAATCCATGCGAAACGCATGATTTAGGTGTAAATCAATACGAGGTAGATGGCTGATCTTCGAATCCTTGCGAAACAAATGGTTTAGCTTCAAATACTTGTTTGATACATTATTTAGCTTCAATTACATGCGAAACAAACGAGTTAGCTTCAAATCCATGCGAAACACATGATTTAGCTTCTTATCATTGCGAAGTAGAAGGCTGATCTTCGATTCCTTGCGAAACAAATGGTTTAGCTTCAAATACTTGTGATATGCATGAATAAGCTTCAACAGCATGCAAAACTAGCGAGTTAGCTTCAAATCTATGCGAAACATATGATTTAGCTTGAAATCAATGCGATTTAGAAGGCTTATATACAAATCCATGCGAAACAAGTGGTTCAGCTTCAAATACTTGTGATGTGCATGATTTAGCTTCAAATGCAAGCGAAACGAACAAGTTAGCTTCAAATCCATGCGAAACACATGATTTAGCTTCTTATCAATGCGAAGTAGAAGGCTGATCTTCAAATCCAGCGAAACGAATGGTTTAGCTTCATACACTTGTGATATACGTGATTTACATTCAACAGCAAGAGAAACAAACGAGTTAGCTTCAAATCCAAGCGACACACATGATTTAGATTCAAATCAATGCGAAGTAGAAGGCTTAGCTTCAAATCCAACGAAACGAATGATTTAGCTTCAAATACTTGCGAATATCACTGATATAGCTTCAAATGCTGGTGAAACAAACGAGTTAGCTTTAAATCCATGCAAAAGACAGGATTTACCTTCAAATCAATGCGAAGTAGAAGGCTTAGTTTGAAATCCATGCGAATAAAGTTCATTAGCTTCAAATACTTATGGTATACATGATTTAGCTTCAACTGCATGCGAAACAAACGACTTAGCTTCAAATCCATGCGAAACACGTGATTTAGCTTCAAACAAACGCGAATTAGGAGGCTGATCTGCGAATCCAAGCGAAACAAATAGCTCAGGCTCAAATACTTGTGTTATACATGATTTACCTTCAACAGTATGCGAAACAAACGAGTTAGCTTCAACTCCTAGCGATATACATGATTTAGCTTCAAATCAATGCGAAGTAGAAGGCTTATCTTCGAATCCATGCGAAACAAATGGTTTAGCTTCAATTATATGTGATATACATGATTTAGCTTCAAGTGCATGCGAAACAAACGAGTTAGCTTCAAATCCAAGCGAAACACATGATTTAGCTGAGTGTTCTCGAGAAACAAATGGTTCAGCTTCAAATACTTGTGATATACATGATATAGCTTCAGCTGCATGCGAAACAAACGAGTTAGCTTCAAATCCAAGCGATACAAATGGTTCAGCTTCAAATACTTGTGATATTCATGATTTAGCTTCAACTGCATGCGAAACCAACGAGTCAGCTTCAAATCCATGCGAATCACATGATTTAGCTTCAAATTCATTCGAAACACATGGTTTAGCTTAATATTCTTGCGAAACAAATGGTTTAGCTTCAAATACTTGAGAATATCACTGATATAGCTTCAAGTGCAGGCGAAACAAACGAGTTAGCTTTAAATCGATGCAAATGACATGATTTACCTTCAAATCAATGCGAAGTAGAAGGCTTAGTTTGAAATCCATGCGTATCTAGTTCTTTAGCTTCAAATACTTATGATATAAATGATTTAGCTTCAACTGCTTGGGAAGAAAACGAGTTAACTTCAAATCCATTCAAAACACATGATTTAGCTTCAAATGCAGGCGAAACTCATGATTTAGCTTCAAATCAATGCGAAGTAGAAGGCTTAGCTTCAAATCCAGCGAAACGAATGGTTTCGCTTCATACACTTGTGATATACGTGATTTACATTCAACAGCAAGAGAAACAAACGAGTTAGCTTCAAATCCAAGCGACACACATGATTTAGATTCAAATCAATGCGAAGTAGAAGGCTTAGCTTCAAATCCAACGAAACGAATGATTTAGCTTCAAATACTTGCGAATATCACTGATATAGCTTCAAATGCAGGTGAAACAAACGAGTTAGCTTTAAATCCATGCAAAAGACAGGATTTACCTTCAAATCAATGCGAAGTAGAAGGCTTAGTTTGAAATCCATGCGAATAAAGTTCTTTAGCTTCAAATACTTATGGTATACATGATTTAGCTTCAAATGCATGCGAAACAAACGAGTTAGCTTCAAATCCATTCAAAACACATGATTTAGCTTCAAATTCATTCGAAAGACATGGTTTAGCGTACTATTCATGGGAATCAAATGGTTCAGATGCAAATACTTGTGATATACATGATATAGCTTCAAATGCAGGCGAAACAAACGAGTCATCTTCAAATCCATGCGAAACAAATGATTTAGATTCAATTCAATGCGAAGTAGAAGGCTTATCTTCGAATCCATGCGAAACACATGATTTAACTTCCAATCAATGTGAAGTAGAAGGCTTAGCTTCAAATGTATGTGAAACAAATGGTTCAGCTTCAAATACTTGTGATATACATAATTTAGATTCAACTTCATGCAAAACCAACGAGTTAGCTTCAAATCCAAGCGAAACACATGATTTAGAATCAAATCAATGCGAAGTAGAAGGCTTAGCTTCAAATCCGTGCGCAACGATTAGTTTAGCTTCAAATACTTGTTTTATACATGATTTAGCTTCAACTGCATGCGAAACAAACGAGATAGCTTCAGATCCAAGCGAAACACATGATTTAGCTTCAAATGCAGGTGAAACAAACGAATTAACTTCAAATCCATGCGAAACACATGATTTAGCATCAAATCAATGCGAAGTAGAATGCTTAGCTTCAAGTTAATGAGAAACAAATCAATAATCTTCAGATAATTGCGATATAAGTGGTATAGCTTCAAATACAAGCGAAGCAAATGAGTTTGCTTCCAATCCTTGCGAAACACATGACTTAGCTTCAAATCAATGCAAAGTAGAAGGCTTAGCTTCAAATACATGAGAAACATATGGTTAGCTTCAAATCAATTCGAAGTAGAAGGCTTAGCTCCAAATGCAAGCGAAACACATGATTTAGCCTCAAATCAATGCGAAGTAGAAGCCTTAGCTTCAAATCCGTGCGAATCAAAAGTTGTAGCTTCAAATACTTGTGATATTCATGATTTAGCTTCAAATCAATGCGAAGTAGAATGCTTAGCTTCAAATACATGAGAAACATATGGTTAGATTCAAATCAATTGGAAGTAGAAGGCTTAGCTTCATATCCAAGCGAAACACATGATTTGGATTCAACTCAATGTGAAGTAGAAGCCTTAGCTTCAAATCCATGCGAAACACATGATTTAGCTTCAAATAAACCCGAAGTAGGAGGCTGATCTTCGAATCCATGCGAAACAAATGGCTCAGGCTCAAATACTTGTGTTATACTTGATTTAGCTTCAACTGCATGCGAAACAAACAAGTTAGCTTCAAATCCAAGCGAAACACATGATTTAGCTGAGTGTTCTCGAGAAACAAATGGTTCAGCTTCAAATACTTGTGATATACATGATATAGCTTCAGCTGCATGCGAAACAAACGAGTTAGCTTCAAATCCAAGCGATACAAATGGTTCAGCTTCAAATACTTGTGATATTCATGATTTAGCTTCAACTGCATGCGAAACCAACGAGTCAGCTTGAAATCCATGCGAATCACATGATTTAGCTTCAAATTCATTCGAAACACATGGTTTAGCTTAATATTCTTGCGAAACAAATGGTTTAGCTTCAAATACTTGCGAATATCACTGATATAGCTTCAAGTGCAGGCGAAACAAACGAGTTAGCTTTAAATCCATGCAAAAGACATGATTTACATTCAAATCAATGCGAAGTAGAAGGCTTAGTTTGAAATCCATGCGTATCAAGTTCTTTTGCTTCAAATACTTATTATATACATGATTTAGCTTCAACTGCTTGGGAAGCAAACGAGTTAACTTCAAATCCATTCAAAACACATGATTTAGCTTCAAATCGATGCGAAACTCATGATTTAGCTTCAAATCAATGCGAAGTAGGAGGCTGATCTTCGAATCCATGCGAATCAAATGGTTTAGCTTCAATTATATGTGATATACATGATTTAGCTTCAAATGCATGCGAAACAAACGAGTTAGCTTCAAATCCATTCAAAACACATGATTTAGCTTCAAATTCATTCGAAAGACATGGTTTAGCGTACTATTCATGGGAATCAAATGGTTCAGATGCAAATACTTGTGATATACATCATATAGCTTCAAATGCAGGCGAAACAAACGAGTCATCTTCAAATCCATGCGAAACAAATGATTTAGATTCAATTCAATGCGAAGTAGAAGGCTTATCTTCAAATCCATGCGAAAAACATGATTTAACTTCCAATCAATGTGAAGTAGAAGGCTTAGCGTCAAATGTATGTGAAACAAATGGATCAGCTTCAAATACTTGTGATATACATGATTTAGATTCAACTTCATGCAAAACCAACGAGTTAGCTTCAAATCCAAGCGAAACACATGATTTAGAATCAAATCAATGCGAAGTAGAAGGCTTAGCTTCAAATCCGTGCGAATCAAACGTTGTAGCTTCAAATACTTGTGATATTTATGATTTAGCTTCAACTGCATGCGAAACAGATGGTTCAGCTTCAAATACTTGTGATGAACATGATTTAGCTTCAACTGCTTGCGAATCAATTGGTTTAGCACCAAATACTTGTGATATACATGATTTTGCTTCAAATGCAGGCGAAACGAACGAGTTAGCTTCAAATCCAGCGAAACGAATCATTTAGCTTCAAATACTTGCGAATATCACTGATATAGCTTCAAATGCAGGCGACACTAACGAGTTAGCTTCAAATCCATGCAAAAGACATGATTTACCTTCAAATCAATGCGAAGTAGAAGGCTTAGTTTGAAATCCATGCGAATCAAGTTCTTTAGCTTCAAATACTTATGTTATACATGATTTAGCTTCAACTGCTTGGGAAGGAAACGAGTTAACTTCAAATCCATTCAAAACACATGATTTAGCTTCAAGTTCATTCGAAACACTTGGATTAGGATTAATATTCTTGCCAAACAAAAGGTTCAGCTTCAAATACTTATGATATACATGATTTAGCTTCAACTGCATGCGAAAAAAACGAGTTAGCTTCAAATCCAAGCGAAACACATGATTTAGTTTCAAATCAATGCGAAGTAGAAGGCTTAGATTCAAATCCATGCGAAACGAGTTATTTGTCTTCAAATACTTGTGATATCAATGATTTAGATTCATCTGCATGCGAGATAAACGAGTTGGGTTCAAATCCATGCGAAACACAGGATTTATGTTCAAATGAATGCGAAGTAGAAGGCTGATCTTCGAATCCATGCGAATCAAACGGCTGAGCTTCAAACCCTTATGATATACATGATTTAGCTTCAAATGCAGGCGAAACGAACGAGTTAGCTTCGAATCCATGCGAAACACATGATTTAGCTTCAAATCAATGCGAAGTAGAAGGCTTAGCTTCAAGTTAATGAGAAATATATCAATAATATTCAGATAATTGCGATATAAGTGGTATAGCTTCAAATACAGGCGAAGCAAATGAGTTTGCTTCCAATCCATGCGAAACACATGATTTAGCTTCAAATCAATGCGAAGTAGAAGGCTTAGCTTCAAGTTAATGAGAAACAAATCAATAATCTTCAGATAATTGCGATATAAGTGGTATAGCTCCAAATACAAGCGAAGCAAATGAGTTTGCTTCCAATCCTTGCGAAACACATGAATTAGCTTCAAATCAATGCGAAGTAGAAGGCTTAGCTTCAAATCCAAGCGAAACACATGATTTAGTTTCAAATCAATGCGAAGTAGAAGGCTTAGCTTCAAATCCATGCGAAACGAGTTATTTGTCTTCAAATACTTGTGATATCATTGATTTAAATTCATCTGCATGCGAGATAAACGAGTTGGGTTCAAATCAATGCGAAACACAGGATTTATATTCAAATGAATGCGAAGTAGAAGGCTGATCTTCGAATCCATGCGAATCAAACGGCTGAGCTTCAAACCCTTATGATATACATGATTTAGCTTCAAATGCAGGCGAAACGAACGAGTTAGCTTCGAATCCATGCGAAACACATGATTTAGCTTCAAATCAATGCGAAGTAGAAGACTTAGCTTCAAGTTAATGAGAAACATATCAATAATATTCAGATAATTGCGATATAAGTGGTATAGCTTCAAATGCAGGCGAAGCAAATGAGTTTGCTTCCAATCCATGCGAAACACATGATTTAGCTTCAAATCAATGCGAAGTAGAAGGCTTAGCTTCAAGTTAATGAGAAACAAATCAATAATCTTCAGATAATTGCGATATAAGTGGTATAGCTTCAAATACAAGCGAAGCAAATGAGTTTGCTTCCAATCCTTGCGAAACACATGACTAAGCTTCAAATCAATGCGAAGTAGAAGGCTTAGCTTCAAATACATGAGAAACATATGGTTAGCTTCAAATCAATTGGAAGTAGAAAACTTAGCTTCAAATGCAAGCGAAACACATGATTTAGCCTCAAATCAATGCGAAGTAGAAGCCTTAGCTTCAAATCCGTGTGAATCAAAATTGTAGCTTCAAATACTTGTGATATTTATGATTTAACATCAACTGCATGCGAAACAGATGGTTCAGCTTCAAATACTTGTGATGAACATGATTTAGTTTCAACTGCATGCGAAACTAACAAGTTAGCTTTAGATCCAAGCGAAACACATAATTTAGCTTCAAATCAATCCGAAGCAGAAGGCTTTGCTTGAAGTCCATGCGCAACGATTAGTTTAGCTTCAAATACTTGTTTTATACATGATTTAGCTTCAACTGCATGCGAAACAAACGAGATAGCTTCAGATCCAAGCAAAACACATGATTTAGCTTCAAATGCAGGTGAAACAAACGAATTAACTTCAAATCCATGCGAGACACATGATTTAGCTTCAAATCAATGCGAAGTAGAAGGCCTATCTTCGAATCCATGCGAAACAAATGGTTCAGCTTCAAATACTTGTGTTATACATGATTTAGCTTCTACTGCATGCGAAACAAACGAGTTAGCTTCAAATCCATGCGAAACACAGGATTTATATTCAAATGAATGCGAAGTAGAAGGATGATCTTCGAATCCATGCGAATCAAACGGCTTAGCTTCAAACCCTTATGATATACATGATTTAGCTTCAAATGCTGGCGAAACGAACGAGTTAGCTTCGAATCCATGCGAAACACATGATTTAGCTTCAAATCAATGCGAAGTAGAAGGCTTAGCTTCAAGTTAATGAGAAATATATCAATAATATTCAGATAATTGGGATATAAGTGGTATAGCTTCAAATACAAGCGAAGCAAATGAGTTTGCTTCCAATCCTTGCGAAACACTTGACTTAGCTTCAAATCAATGCGAAGTAGAAGGCTTAGCTTCAAATACATGAGAAACATATGGTTAGCTTCAAATCAATTGGAAGTAGAAGGCTTAGCTTCAAATGCAAGCGAAACACATGATTTAGCCTCAAATCAATGCGAAGTAGAAGCCTTAGCTTCAAATCCGTGCGAATCAAAAGTTGTAGCTTCAAATACTTGTGATATTCATGATTTAGCTTCAAATCAATGCGAAGGAGAATGCTTAGCTTCAAATACATGAGAAACATATGGTTAGCTTCAAATCAATTGGAAGTAGAAGGCTTAGCTTCATATCCAAGCGAAACACATGATTTGGATTCAACTCAATGTGAAGTAGAAGCCTTAGCTTCAAATCCATGCGAAACACATGATTTAGCTTCAAATAAACCCGAAGTAGGAGGCTGATCTTCGAATCCATGCGAAACAAATGGCTCAGGCTCAAATACTTGTGTTATACTTGATTTAGCTTCAACTACATGCGAAACAAACAAGTTAGCTTCAAATCCAAGCGAAACACATGATTTAGCTTCAAATAAACGCGAATTAGGAGGCTGATCTTCGAATCCATGCGAAACAAATGGATCAGTCTCAAATACTTGTGTTATACATGATTTACCTTCAACAGTATGCGAAACAAACGAGTTAGCTTCAAATCCTAGCGATAGACATGATTTAGCTTCAAATCAATGCGAAGTAGAAGGCTTATCTTCGAATCCATGCGAAACAAATGGTTTAGCTTCAAATACTTGCGAATATCACTGATATAGCTTCAAATGCAGGCGAAACAAACGAGTTAGCTTTAAATCCATACAAATGACATGATTTACCTTCAAATCAATGCGAAGTAGAAGGCTTAGTTTGAAATCCATGCGTATCAAGTTCTTTAGCTTCAAATAATTATGATATAAATGATATAGCTTCAAATGCAAGCGAAACAAACGAGTCAGCATCAAATCCATGCGTAAAACATGATTTAGCTTCAAATGAATGCGAAGTAGAAGGCTTATCTTCATATCCATTCGAAACAAACGGTTCAGCTTCAAATCCTTTTGATATACATGATTTAGCTTCAACTGCATGTGAAACCAACGTGTTAGCTTCAAAAACAAGAGAAACACTTGATTCAGTTTCAAATAACTGCGAAGTAGATGGCATAGCATCAAATCCATGCGAATCAAATGGTTGAGCTTCAAATACTTGGGATATACATGATTCAGCTTCAAGTGCATGCGTAACAAACGAGTTAGATTCAAATCTATGCAAAACGCATGATTTAGCTTCAAATTCATTCCAAACACATGGTTTAGCGTGATATTCGTGCAAAACAAACGGTTCAGCTTCAAATCCTTTTGATGTACATGATTTAGCTTCAACTGCATGTGAAACGAACGTGTTAGCTTCAAAAACAAGAGAAACACATGATTCAGTTTCAAAAAAAGGCGAAGTAGATGGCATAGCATCAAATCCATGCGAATCAAATGGTTTAGCTTCAAATACTTGTTTGATACATGATCTATCTTCAATTGCATGCGAAACAAACGAGTTAGCTTGAAATCCAAGCGAAGCACATGATTTAGCTCCAAATCAATGCGAAGTAGAAGGCTTATTTTGAAATCCATGCGAATCACCTGGTTTAGCTTCAAATAACTGTGATATACATGATTTAGCTTCAACTGCATTGCGAAACAAACTAGTTAGTCTCAAATCCAAGCGAAACACATGATGTAGCTTCAAATCAATGCGAAGTAGAAGGCTTATCTTCAAATCCATGCGAAACAAGTGGTTCAGCTTCAAATACTTGTGATGTACATGATTTAGTTTCAAATGCAAGCGAAACGAACGAGTTAGCTTGAAATCCAAGCGAAACACATGATTTAGCTTCAAATCAATGCGAAGTAGAAGGCTTATTTTGAAATCCATGCGAATCAAATGGTTTAGCTTCAAATAATTGTGATATACATGATTTAGCTTCAATTGCATTGCGAAACAAACTAGTTAGTCTCAAATCCAAGCGAAACACACGATGTAGCTTCAAATCAATGCGAAGTAGAAGGCTTATCTTCAAATCCATTCGAAACAAGTGGTTCAGCTTCAAATACTTGTGATGTGCATGATTCAGCTTCAACTGCATGCGAAACAAACGAGTTAGCTTCAAATCCATGCGAAACACATGATTTAGCTTCAAATCAATGCGAAGTAGAAGTCTGAGCTTCGAATCCTTACGAAACAAATGGTTTAGCTGCAAATACTAGTGATATGCATGATTTCGCTTCAACAACTTGCGAAACAAACGAGTTGGCTTCAAATCCAAGCGAAACACATGACTTAGTTTCAAATCAATGCGAAGTAGAATGCTTAGCTTCCAATCCGTGCTAAACGAATGATTTAGATTCAAATGCTTGCGAATATAAGTGATACAGCTTCAAACGCAGGCCACACAAACGAGTTAGCCTCAAATTCATGCGAAACACATGATTCAGCTTCAAATCAATGCGAAGTAGAAGTCTTAGCTTGAAAACCGTGCCAATCAAACGGTTTAGCTTCAAATACTTGTGATATACATGGTTCAGCTTCAAGTTCATGCGAAACAAACGAGTTAGCTTCAAATCCATGCAAAACACAGGATTTAGTTACAAATCAATGCGAAGTAGAAGGCTGATCTTCAAATCCATGCGAAACACTTGGTTTAGCTTCAAATACTTGTGATATGCATGATTTAGCTTCAACAGCATGCGAAACAAACGAGTTAGCTTCAAATCCAAGCGATACATATGATTTCGCTTCAAATCAATGCGAAGTAAAAGGCTTACCTTCGAATCCACACGAAACAGATGGTTTAGCTTCAAATACTTGTGATGTACATGATTTAGCTTCAACTGCATGCGAAACAAACGAGTTAGCTTCAAATCCAAGCGATACATATGATTTCGCTTCAAATCAATGCGAAGTAGAAGGCTTATCTTCGAATCCAGGCGCATCAAATGGTTTAGCTTCAAATACTTGTGATATACATGATTTAGCTTCAACAGCAATGCGATACAAACTAGTTAGTTTCTAATCCAAGCGAAACACATGATTTAGCTTCAAATCAATGCGAAGTAGAAGGCTTATCTTCAAATCCATGCGAATCAAATTGTTGAGCTTCAAATACTTGGGATATACATGATTCAGCTTCAATTGCATGCGTAACAAACGAGTTAGCTTCAAATCTATGCAAAACGCCTGATTTAGCTTCAAATTCATTCCAAACACATGGTTTAGCGTGATATTCGTGCAAAACAAACGGTTCAGCTTCAAATCCTTTTGATATACATGATTTAGCTTCAACTGCATGTGAAACGAACGTGTTAGCTTCAAAAACAAGAGAAACACTTGATTCAGTTTCAAATAAATGCGAAGTAGATGTCATAGCATCAAATCCATGCGAATCAAATGGTTGAGCTTCAAATACTTGGGATATACATGATTCAGCTTCAAGTGCATGCGTAACAAACGAGTTAGCTTCAAATCTATGCAAAACGCATGATTTAGCTTCAAATTCATTCGAAAGACATGGTTTAGCGTACTACTCATGGGAATCAAATGGTTCAGATTCAAATACTACTGATATACGTGATATAGATTCAAATGCAGGCGAAACAAATGAGTTAGCTCCAAATCCATGCGAAACACATGATTTAGCTTCAAATGAATGCGAAGTAGAAGGCTGATCTTCGAATCCATGCGAAACGAATGGTTTAGCTTCAAATACTTGCGAATATCACTGATATAGCTTCAAATGCGGGCGAAACAAACGAGTTAGCTTTAAATCCATGCAAATGACATGATTTACCTTCAAATCAATGCGAAGTAGAAGGCTTAGTTTGAAATCCATGCGTATCAAGTTCTTTAGCTTCAAATAATTATGATATAAATGATATAGCTTCAAATGCAAGCGAAACAAACGAGTCAGCATCAAATCCATGCGTAAAACATGATTTAGCTTCAAATGAATGCGAAGTAGAAGGCTTATCTTCATATCCATTCGAAACAAACGGTTCAGCTTCAAATCCTTTTGATATACATGATTTAGCTTCAACTGCATGTGAAACCAACGTGTTAGCTTCAAAAACAAGAAAAACACTTGATTCAGTTTCAAATAAATGCGAAGTAGATGGCATAGCATCAAATCCATGCGAATCAAATGGTTGAGCTTCAAATACTTGGGATATACATGATTCAGCTTCAAGTGCATGCGTAACAAACGAGTTAGATTCAAATCTATGCAAAACGCATGATTTAGCTTCAAATTCATTCCAAACACATGGTTTAGCGTGATATTCGTGCAAAACAAACGGTTCAGCTTCAAATCCTTTTGATGTACATGATTTAGCTTCAACTGCATGTGAAACGAACGTGTTAGCTTCAAAAACAAGAGAAACACATGATTCAGTTTCAAAAAAAGGCGAAGTAGATGGCATAGCATCAAATCCATGCGAATCAAATGGTTTAGCTTCAAATACTTGTTTGATACATGATCTATCTTCAATTGCATGCGAAACAAACGAGTTAGCTTGAAATCCAAGCGAAGCACATGATTTAGCTTCAAATCAATGCGAAGTAGAAGGCTTATTTTGAAATCCATGCGAATCACCTGGTTTAGCTTCAAATAACTGTGATATACATGATTTAGCTTCAACTGCATTGCGAAACAAACTAGTTAGTCTCAAATCCAAGCGAAACACATGATGTAGCTTCAAATCAATGCGAAGTAGAAGGCTTATCTTCAAATCCATGCGAAACAAGTGGTTCAGCTTCAAATACTTGTGATGTACATGATTTAGTTTCAAATGCAAGCGTAACGAACGAGTTAGCTTGAAATCCAAGCGAAACACATGATTTAGCTTCAAATCAATGCGAAGTAGAAGGCTTATTTTGAAATCCATGCGAATCAAATGGTTTAGCTTCAAATAATTGTGATATACATGATTTAGCTTCAATTGCATTGCGAAACAAACTAGTTAGTCTCAAATCCAAGCGAAACACACGATGTAGCTTCAAATCAATGCGAAGTAGAAGGCTTATCTTCAAATCCATTCGAAACAAGTGGTTCAGCTTCAAATACTTGTGATGTGCATGATTCAGCTTCAACTGCATGCGAAACAAACGAGTTAGCTTCAAATCCATGCGAAACACATGATTTAGCTTCAAATCAATGCGAAGTAGAAGTCTGAGCTTCGAATCCTTACGAAACAAATGGTTTAGCTGCAAATACTAGTGATATGCATGATTTCGCTTCAACAACTTGCGAAACAAACGAGTTGGCTTCAAATCCAAGCGAAACACATGACTTAGTTTCAAATCAATGCGAAGTAGAATGCTTAGCTTCCAATCCGTGCTAAACGAATGATTTAGATTCAAATGCTTGCGAATATAAGTGATACAGCTTCAAACGCAGGCGACACAAACGAGTTAGCCTCAAATTCATGCGAAACACATGATTCAGCTTCAAATCAATGCGAAGTAGAAGTCTTAGCTTGAAAACCGTGCCAATCAAACGGTTTAGCTTCAAATACTTGTGATATACATGGTTCAGCTTCAAGTTCATGCGAAACAAACGAGTTAGCTTCAAATCCATGCAAAACACAGGATTTAGTTACAAATCAATGCGAAGTAGAAGGCTGATCTTCAAATCCATGCGAAACACTTGGTTTAGCTTCAAATACTTGTGATATGCATGATTTAGCTTCAACAGCATGCGAAACAAACGAGTTAGCTTCAAATCCAAGCGATACATATGATTTCGCTTCAAATCAATGCGAAGTAGAAGGCTTACCTTCGAATCCACACGAAACAGATGGTTTAGCTTCAAATACTTGTGATGTACATGATTTAGCTTCAACTGCATGCGAAACAAACGAGTTAGCTTCAAATCCAAGCGATACATATGATTTCGCTTCAAATCAATGCGAAGTAGAAGGCTTATCTTCGAATCCAGGCGCATCAAATGGTTTAGCTTCAAATACTTGTGATATACATGATTTAGCTTCAACAGCAATGCGATACAAACTAGTTAGTTTCTAATCCAAGCGAAACACATGATTTAGCTTCAAATCAATGCGAAGTAGAAGGCTTATCTTCAAATCCATGCGAATCAAATTGTTGAGCTTCAAATACTTGGGATATACATGATTCAGCTTCAATTGCATGCGTAACAAACGAGTTAGCTTCAAATCTATGCAAAACGCCTGATTTAGCTTCAAATTCATTCCAAACACATGGTTTAGCGTGATATTCGTGCAAAACAAACGGTTCAGCTTCAAATCCTTTTGATATACATGATTTAGCTTCAACTGCATGTGAAACGAACGTGTTAGCTTCAAAAACAAGAGAAACACTTGATTCAGTTTCAAATAAATGCGAAGTAGATGTCATAGCATCAAATCCATGCGAATCAAATGGTTGAGCTTCAAATACTTGGGATATACATGATTCAGCTTCAAGTGCATGCGTAACAAACGAGTTAGCTTCAAATCTATGCAAAACGCATGATTTAACTTCAAATTCATTCCAAACACATGGTTTAGCGTGATATTCGTGCAAAACAAACGGTTCAGCTTCAAATCCTTTTGATGTACATGATTTAGCTTCAACTGCATGTGAAACGAACGTGTTAGCTTCAAAAACAAGAGAAACACATGATTCAGTTTCAAAAAAAGGCGAAGTAGATGGCATAGCATCAAATCCATGCGAATCAAATGGTTTAGCTTCAAATACTTGTTTGATACATGATCTATCTTCAATTGCATGCGAAACAAACGAGTTAGCTTGAAATCCAAGCGAAGCACATGATTTAGCTTCAAATCAATGCGAAGTAGAAGGCTTATTTTGAAATCCATGCGAATCACCTGGTTTAGCTTCAAATAACTGTGATATACATGATTTAGCTTCAACTGCATTGCGAAACAAACTAGTTAGTCTCAAATCCAAGCGAAACACATGATGTAGCTTCAAATCAATGCGAAGTAGAAGGCTTATCTTCAAATCCATGCGAAACAAGTGGTTCAGCTTCAAATACTTGTGATGTACATGATTTAGTTTCAAATGCAAGCGAAACGAACGAGTTAGCTTGAAATCCAAGCGAAACACATGATTTAGCTTCAAATCAATGCGAAGTAGAAGGCTTATTTTGAAATCCATGCGAATCAAATGGTTTAGCTTCAAATAATTGTGATATACATGATTTAGCTTCAATTGCATTGCGAAACAAACTAGTTAGTCTCAAATCCAAGCGAAACACACGATGTAGCTTCAAATCAATGCGAAGTAGAAGGCTTATCTTCAAATCCATTCGAAACAAGTGGTTCAGCTACAAATACTTGTGATGTGCATGATTCAGCTTCAACTGCATGCGAAACAAACGAGTTAGCTTCAAATCCATGCGAAACACATGATTTAGCTTCAAATCAATGCGAAGTAGAAGTCTGAGCTTCGAATCCTTACGAAACAAATGGTTTAGCTGCAAATACTAGTGATATGCATGATTTCGCTTCAACAACTTGCGAAACAAACGAGTTGGCTTCAAATCCAAGCGAAACACATGACTTAGTTTCAAATCAATGCGAAGTAGAAGGCTTAGCTTCCAATCCGTGCTAAACGAATGATTTAGATTCAAATGCTTGCGAATATAAGTGATACAGCTTCAAACGCAGGCGACACAAACGAGTTAACCTCAAATTCATGCGAAACACATGATTCAGCTTCAAATCAATGCGAAGTAGAAGTCTTAGCTTGAAAACCGTGCCAATCAAACGGTTTAGCTTCAAATACTTGTGATATACATGGTTCAGCTTCAAGTTCATGCGAAACAAACGAATTAGCTTCAAATCCATGCGAAACACAGGATTTAGTTACAAATCAATGCGAAGTAGAAGGCTGATCTTCAAATCCATGCGAAACAGTTGGTTTAGCTTCAAATACTTGTGATATGCATGATTTAGCTTCAACAACTTGCGAAACAAACGAGTTGGCTTCAAATCCAAGCGAAACACATGACTTAGTTTCAAATCAATGCGAAGTAGAAGGCTTAGCTTCCAATCCGTGCTAAAAGAATCATTTAGATTCAAATGCTTGCGAATATAAGTGATACAGCTTCAAACGCAGGCGACACAAACGAGTTAGCCTCAAATTCATGCGAAACACATGATTCAGCTTCAAATCAATGCGAAGTAGAAGTCTTAGCTTGAAAACCGTGCCAATCAAACGGTTTAGCTTCAAATACTTGTGATATACATGGTTCAGCTTCAAGTTCATGCGAAACAAACGAGTTAGCTTCAAATCCATGTGAAACACATGATTTAGCTTCAATTAAATGCGAAGTAGAAGGCTTATCTTCGAATCCATGCGAAACAAATGGTTTAGCTTCAAATACTTGTGATATACATGATTTAGCTTCAAATGCAGGCGAAACAAACGAGTTAGTTTCAAATCGATGCGAAACACATGGTTTGGCTTAAAATCAATTCGAAGCCGATGGCTGATCGTCGAATCCATCCGAAACAAATGGTTTAGCTTCAAATACTTGGGATATGCATGATTTAGCTTCAACTGCATGCGAAACAAACGAGTTAGCTTCAAATACAAGCGAAACACATGATTCAGCTTCAATTCAATGCGTAGTAGAAGGCTGATCTCCGAATCCACACGAAACAGATTGTTTGGCTTCAAATACTTGTGTTATACATGACTTAGCTTCAACAGCATGCGAAACAAACGTGTTAGCTTCAAATACATGCGAGATACATGATTTAGCTTCAATTCAATGCGATGTAGAAGGCTTATCTTCGAATCCATGCGAAACAGATGGTTTAGTTCAAATATTTGTGATATACATGATTTAGCTTCAACTGCATGCGATACCAAACAGTTAGCTGCAAATACAATTCGAAACACATGATTTAACTTCCAATCAATGTGAAGTAGAATGCTGATCTCCGAATCCACACGAAACAGATTGTTTAGTTTCAAATACTTGTAATATACATGATTTAGGTTCAAGAGCATGCGAAACAAACGTGTTAGCTTCAAATCCATGTGAAACACATGATTTAGCTTCAATTAAATGCGAAGTAGAAGGCTTATCTTCAAATCCATGCGAAACAAATGGTTTAGCTTCAAATACTTGCGAATATAAGTGATATAGCTTCAAATGCAGGCGACACAAACGAGTTATCTTCAAATCCATGCGAAACACATGATTTATAATCAAATCAATGCGAAGCAGAAGGCTTAGCGTCAAATCCATGCGAAACGAATGGTTTAGCTTCAAATACTTGCGATTATAATTGATATAGCTTCAAATGCAGGTGACACAAGCGAGATAGCTTCAAATCCATGCGAAACACATGATTTAACTTTCAATCAATGTGAAGTAGAAGGCTTAGCTTCAAATCTATGTGAAACAAATGGTTCAGCTTCAAATACTTGTGATATACATGATTTAGATTCAACTTCATGCAAAACCAACGAGTTAGCTTCAAATCCAAGCGAAACACATGATTTAGATTCAAATCAATGCGAAGTAGATGGCTTAGCTTGAAATCCAGCGAAACGAATGATTTAGCTTCAAACACTTGCGGATATCACTGATATAGCTTCAAATGCAGGTGAAACAAACGAGTTAGCTTTAAATCCATGCAAAAGACATGATTTACCTTCAAATCAATGCGAAGTAGAAGGCTTAGTTTGAAATCCAGGCGATTAAAGTTCTTTAGCTTCAAATACTTATGATATACATGATTTAGATTCAACTGCTTGGGAAGCAAACGAGTTAACTTCAAATCCATTCAAAACACATGATTTAGCTTCAAATCCATGCGAAACGCATGATTTAGCTTCAAATCAATGCGAAGTATAAGGCTGATCTTCGAATCCATGCGAATCAAATGGTTTAGCTTCAAATACTTGTGATATGCGTGATTTTGCTTCAATTGCATGCAAAACCAACGAGTTAGCTTCAAATCCAAGCGAAACACATGATTTAGATTCAAATCAATGCGAAATAGAAGGCTTAGCTTCAAATCCAGCGAAACGAATGATTTAGCTTCAATACTTGCGAATATCTCTGATATAGCTTCAAGTGCAGGTGAAACAAACGAGTTAGCTTTAAATCCATGAAAAAGGCATGGTTTACCTTCGAATCAATGCGAAGTAGAAGGATTAGTTTGAAATCCATGCGAATAAAGTTCTTTCGCTTCAAATACTTATGATATACATGATTTAGCTTCAACTGCATGCGAAACAAACGACTTAGTTGCAAATCCATGCGAAACACATGATATAGCTTCAAATAAACGCGAATTAGGAGGCTGATCTTCGAATCCATGCGAAACAAATGGTTTAGCTTTAATTATATGTGACATACATGATTTAGCTTCAAATGCATGCGAAAAAAACGAGTTAGCTTCAAATCCATTCAAAACACATGATTTAGATTCAAATCAATGCGAAGTAGAAGGCTTAGCTTCAAATCCAGCGAAACGAATGATTTAGCTTCAATACTTGCGAATATCTCTGATATAGCTTCAAGTGCAGGTGAAACAAACGAGTTAGCTTTAAATCCATGCAAAAGACATGATTTACCTTCAAATCAATGCGAATTAGGAGGCTGATCTTCGAATCCATGCGAATCAAATGGTTTAGCTTCAAATACTTGTGATATGCATGATTTAGCTTCAACAGCATGCGAAACAAACGAGTTAGCTTCAAATCCAAGCGATACATATGATTTCGCTTCAAATCAATGCGAAGTAGAAGGCTTACCTTCGAATCCACACGAAACAGATGGTTTAGCTTCAAATACTTGTGATGTACATGATTTAGCTTCAACTGCATGCGAAACAAACGAGTTAGCTTCAAATCCAAGCGATACATATGATTTCGCTTCAAATCAATGCGAAGTAGAAGGCTTATCTTCGAATCCAGGCGCATCAAATGGTTTAGCTTCAAATACTTGTGATATACATGATTTAGCTTCAACAGCAATGCGATACAAACTAGTTAGTTTCTAATCCAAGCGAAACACATGATTTAGCTTCAAATCAATGCGAAGTAGAAGGCTTATCTTCAAATCCATGCGAATCAAATTGTTGAGCTTCAAATACTTGGGATATACATGATTCAGCTTCAATTGCATGCGTAACAAACGAGTTAGCTTCAAATCTATGCAAAACGCCTGATTTAGCTTCAAATTCATTCCAAACACATGGTTAGCGTGATATTCGTGCAAAACAAACGGTTCAGCTTCAAATCCTTTTGATATACATGATTTAGCTTCAACTGCATGTGAAACGAACGTGTTAGCTTCAAAAACAAGAGAAACACTTGATTCAGTTTCAAATAAATGCGAAGTAGATGTCATAGCATCAAATCCATGCGAATCAAATGGTTGAGCTTCAAATACTTGGGATATACATGATTCAGCTTCAAGTGCATGCGTAACAAACGAGTTAGCTTCAAATCTATGCAAAACGCATGATTTAACTTCAAATTCATTCCAAACACATGGTTTAGCGTGATATTCGTGCAAAACAAACGGTTCAGCTTCAAATCCTTTTGATGTACATGATTTAGCTTCAACTGCATGTGAAACGAACGTGTTAGCTTCAAAAACAAGAGAAACACATGATTCAGTTTCAAAAAAAGGCGAAGTAGATGGCATAGCATCAAATCCATGCGAATCAAATGGTTTAGCTTCAAATACTTGTTTGATACATGATCTATCTTCAATTGCATGCGAAACAAACGAGTTAGCTTGAAATCCAAGCGAAGCACATGATTTAGCTTCAAATCAATGCGAAGTAGAAGGCTTATTTTGAAATCCATGCGAATCACCTGGTTTAGCTTCAAATAACTGTGATATACATGATTTAGCTTCAACTGCATTGCGAAACAAACTAGTTAGTCTCAAATCCAAGCGAAACACATGATGTAGCTTCAAATCAATGCGAAGTAGAAGGCTTATCTTCAAATCCATGCGAAACAAGTGGTTCAGCTTCAAATACTTGTGATGTACATGATTTAGTTTCAAATGCAAGCGAAACGAACGAGTTAGCTTGAAATCCAAGCGAAAACACATGATTTAGCTTCAAATCAATGCGAAGTAGAAGGCTTATTTTGAAATCCATGCGAATCAAATGGTTTAGCTTCAATAATTGTGATATACATGATTTAGCTTCAATTGCATTGCGAAACAAACTAGTTAGTCTCAAATCCAAGCGAAACACACGATGTAGCTTCAAATCAATGCCGAAGTAGAAGGCTTATCTTCAAATCCATTCGAAACAAGTGGTTCAGCTACAAATACTTGTGATGTGCATGATTCAGCTTCAACTGCATGCGAAACAAACGAGTTAGCTTCAAATCCATGCGAAACACATGATTTAGCTTCAAATCAATGCGAAGTAGAAGTCTGAGCTTCGAATCCTTACGAAACAAATGGTTTAGCTGCAAATACTAGTGATATGCATGATTTCGCTTCAACAACTTGCGAAACAAACGAGTTGGCTTCAAATCCAAGCGAAACACATGACTTAGTTTCAAATCAATGCGAAGTAGAAGGCTTAGCTTCCAATCCGTGCTAAACGAATGATTTAGATTCAAATGCTTGCGAATATAAGTGATACAGCTTCAAACGCAGGCGACACAAACGAGTTAACCTCAAATTCATGCGAAACACATGATTCAGCTTCAAATCAATGCGAAGTAGAAGTCTTAGCTTGAAAACCGTGCCAATCAAACGGTTTAGCTTCAAATACTTGTGATATACATGGTTCAGCTTCAAGTTCATGCGAAACAAACGAATTAGCTTCAAATCCATGCGAAACACAGGATTTAGTTACAAATCAATGCGAAGTAGAAGGCTGATCTTCAAATCCATGCGAAACAGTTGGTTTAGCTTCAAATACTTGTGATATGCATGATTTAGCTTCAACAACTTGCGAAACAAACGAGTTGGCTTCAAATCCAAGCGAAACACATGACTTAGTTTCAAATCAATGCGAAGTAGAAGGCTTAGCTTCCAATCCGTGCTAAAAGAATCATTTAGATTCAAATGCTTGCGAATATAAGTGATACAGCTTCAAACGCAGGCGACACAAACGAGTTAGCCTCAAATTCATGCGAAACACATGATTCAGCTTCAAATCAATGCGAAGTAGAAGTCTTAGCTTGAAAACCGTGCCAATCAAACGGTTTAGCTTCAAATACTTGTGATATACATGGTTCAGCTTCAAGTTCATGCGAAACAAACGAGTTAGCTTCAAATCCATGTGAAACACATGATTTAGCTTCAATTAAATGCGAAGTAGAAGGCTTATCTTCGAATCCATGCGAAACAAATGGTTTAGCTTCAAATACTTGTGATATACATGATTTAGCTTCAAATGCAGGCGAAACAAACGAGTTAGTTTCAAATCGATGCGAAACACATGGTTTGGCTTAAAATCAATTCGAAGCCGATGGCTGATCGTCGAATCCATCCGAAACAAATGGTTTAGCTTCAAATACTTGGGATATGCATGATTTAGCTTCAACTGCATGCGAAACAAACGAGTTAGCTTCAAATACAAGCGAAACACATGATTCAGCTTCAATTCAATGCGTAGTAGAAGGCTGATCTCCGAATCCACACGAAACAGATTGTTTGGCTTCAAATACTTGTGTTATACATGACTTAGCTTCAACAGCATGCGAAACAAACGTGTTAGCTTCAAATACATGCGAGATACATGATTTAGCTTCAATTCAATGCGATGTAGAAGGCTTATCTTCGAATCCATGCGAAACAGATGGTTTAGTTCAAATATTTGTGATATACATGATTTAGCTTCAACTGCATGCGATACCAAACAGTTAGCTGCAAATACAATTCGAAACACATGATTTAACTTCCAATCAATGTGAAGTAGAATGCTGATCTCCGAATCCACACGAAACAGATTGTTTAGTTTCAAATACTTGTAATATACATGATTTAGGTTCAAGAGCATGCGAAACAAACGTGTTAGCTTCAAATCCATGTGAAACACATGATTTAGCTTCAATTAAATGCGAAGTAGAAGGCTTATCTTCAAATCCATGCGAAACAATGGTTTAGCTTCAATACTTGCGAATATAAGTGATATAGCTTCAAATGCAGGCGACACAAACGAGTTATCTTCAAATCCATGCGAAACACATGATTTATAATCAAATCAATGCGAAGCAGAAGGCTTAGCGTCAAATCCATGCGAAACGAATGGTTTAGCTTCAAATACTTGCGATTATAATTGATATAGCTTCAAATGCAGGTGACACAAGCGAGATAGCTTCAAATCCATGCGAAACACATGATTTAACTTTCAATCAATGTGAAGTAGAAGGCTTAGCTTCAAATCTATGTGAAACAAATGGTTCAGCTTCAAATACTTGTGATATACATGATTTAGATTCAACTTCATGCAAAACCAACGAGTTAGCTTCAAATCCAAGCGAAACACATGATTTAGATTCAAATCAATGCGAAGTAGATGGCTTAGCTTGAAATCCAGCGAAACGAATGATTTAGCTTCAAACACTTGCGGATATCACTGATATAGCTTCAAATGCAGGTGAAACAAACGAGTTAGCTTTAAATCCATGCAAAAGACATGATTTACCTTCAAATCAATGCGAAGTAGAAGGCTTAGTTTGAAATCCAGGCGATTAAAGTTCTTTAGCTTCAAATACTTATGATATACATGATTTAGATTCAACTGCTTGGGAAGCAAACGAGTTAACTTCAAATCCATTCAAAACACATGATTTAGCTTCAAATCCATGCGAAACGCATGATTTAGCTTCAAATCAATGCGAAGTATAAGGCTGATCTTCGAATCCATGCGAATCAAATGGTTTAGCTTCAAATACTTGTGATATGCGTGATTTTGCTTCAATTGCATGCAAAACCAACGAGTTAGCTTCAAATCCAAGCGAAACACATGATTTAGATTCAAATCAATGCGAAATAGAAGGCTTAGCTTCAAATCCAGCGAAACGAATGATTTAGCTTCAATACTTGCGAATATCTCTGATATAGCTTCAAGTGCAGGTGAAACAAACGAGTTAGCTTTAAATCCATGAAAAAGGCATGGTTTACCTTCGAATCAATGCGAAGTAGAAGGATTAGTTTGAAATCCATGCGAATAAAGTTCTTTCGCTTCAAATACTTATGATATACATGATTTAGCTTCAACTGCATGCGAAACAAACGACTTAGTTGCAAATCCATGCGAAACACATGATATAGCTTCAAATAAACGCGAATTAGGAGGCTGATCTTCGAATCCATGCGAAACAAATGGTTTAGCTTTAATTATATGTGACATACATGATTTAGCTTCAAATGCATGCGAAAAAAACGAGTTAGCTTCAAATCCATTCAAAACACATGATTTAGATTCAAATCAATGCGAAGTAGAAGGCTTAGCTTCAAATCCAGCGAAACGAATGATTTAGCTTCAATACTTGCGAATATCTCTGATATAGCTTCAAGTGCAGGTGAAACAAACGAGTTAGCTTTAAATCCATGCAAAAGACATGATTTACCTTCAAATCAATGCGAATTAGGAGGCTGATCTTCGAATCCATGCGAATCAAATGGTTTAGCTTCAAATACTTGTGATATGCGTGATTTTGCTTCAACTGCATGCGAAAAAAACGAGTCAGCTTCAAATCCATTCAAAACACATGATTTAGCTTCAAATTCATTCGAAAGACATGGTTTAGCGTACTATTCATGGGAATCAAATGGTTCAGATTCAAATACTTGTGATATACATGATTTAGATTGAAATGCAGGCGAAACAAACGAGTCAGCTTCAAATCCATGCGAAACACATGATTTAGCTTCAAATGAATGCGAAGTATAAGGCTGATCTTCGAATCCATGCGAAACAAATGGTTTCGCTTCAAATACTTGTGACATACTTGATTTAGCTTCAACAGCAAGCAAAACAATCGAGTTAGCTTCAAATCCATGCGAGACACCTGACTTTGCATCAAATCAATGCGACGTAGAAGGCTTACCTTCGAATACATGCGAAAGAAATGGTTTAGCTTCGAACACTTGTGATATACATGATTTACATTCAACAGTAAGAGAAACAAACGAGTTAGCTTCAAATCCATGCGAAACACATGATTTAGCATCGAATCAATGCGAAGAAGAAGGCTTAACTTCGAATCCATGCGAAACAAATAGTTTAGCTTCAATTATATGTGATATACATAATTTAGCTTCAAATGCATGCAAAACAAACGAGTTAGCTTAAAATCCATGCGAAACACATGACTTAGCATCAAATCAATGCGAAGTAGAAGGCTTAGTTTCACATCCAGCGAAACGAATGATTTAGCTTCAAATACCTGCGAATATATGTGATATAGCTTCAAATGCAGGCGAAACAAACGAGTTAGCTTTAAATCCATGCAAAAGACATGATTTACCTTCAAATCAATGCGAAGTAGAAGGCTTAGTTTGAAATCAATGCGAATCAAGTTCTTTAGCTTCAAATACTTATGATATACATGATTTAGCTTCAACTGCTTGGGAAGCAAACGAGTTAACTTCAAATCCATTCAAAACACATGATTTAGCTTCAAATCCATGCGAAACTCATGATTTAGCTTCAAATCAATGCGAAGTAGAAGGCTGATCTTCGAATCCATGCGAATCAAATGGTTTAGCTTCAAATACTTGTGACATGCGTGATTTTGCTTCAATTGCATGCAAAACCAACGAGTTAGCTTCAAATCCATGCGAAACTCATGATTTAGCTTCAAATCAATGCGAAGTAGAAGGCTGATCTTCGAATCCATCCGAATCAAATGGTTTAGATTCAAATACTTATGATATACATGATTTAGCTTCAACTGCATGCGAAACAAACGACTTAGCTTCAAATCCATGCGAAACACATGATGTAGCTTCAAATAAACGCGAATTAGGAGGCTGATCTTCGAATCCATGCGAAACAAATGGTTTAGCTTCAATTATATGTGATATACATGATTTAGCTTCAACTGCATGCAAAACCAACGAGTTAGCTTCAAATCCAAGCGAAACACATGATTTAGATTCAAATCAATGCGAAGTAGAAGGCTTAGCTTCAAATCCAGCGAAACGAATGATTTCGCTTCAATTATATGTGATATACATGATTTAGCTTCAAATGCATGCGAAACAATCGAGTTAGCTTCAAATCCATTCAAAACACATGATTTAGCTTCAAATTCATTCGAAAGACTTGGTTTAGCGTACTATTCATGGGAATCAAATGGTTCAGATTCAAATACTTGTGATATACATGATATAGCTTCAACTGCATGCGATACCAAACAGTTAGCTGCAAATACAATTCGAAACACATGATTTAACTTCCAATCAATGTGAAGTAGAAGGCTGATCTCCGAATCCACACGAAACAGATTGTTTAGTTTCAAATACTTGTAATATACATGATTTAGGTTCAAGAGCATGCGAAACAAACGTGTTAGCTTCAAATCCATGTGAAACACATGATTTAGCTTCAATTAAATGCGAAGTAGAAGGCTTATCTTCGAATCCATGCGAATCAAATGGTTTAGCTTCAAATACTTGTGATATGCGTGATTTTGCTTCAATTGCATGCAAAACCAACGAGTTAGCTTCAAATCCAAGCGAAACACATGATTTAGATTCAAATCAATGCGAAATAGAAGGCTTAGCTTCAAATCCAGCGAAACGAATGATTTAGCTTCAATACTTGCGAATATCTCTGATATAGCTTCAAGTGCAGGTGAAACAAACGAGTTAGCTTTAAATCCATGAAAAAGGCATGGTTTACCTTCGAATCAATGCGAAGTAGAAGGATTAGTTTGAAATCCATGCGAATAAAGTTCTTTCGCTTCAAATACTTATGATATACATGATTTAGCTTCAACTGCATGCGAAACAAACGACTTAGTTGCAAATCCATGCGAAACACATGATATAGCTTCAAATAAACGCGAATTAGGAGGCTGATCTTCGAATCCATGCGAAACAAATGGTTTAGCTTTAATTATATGTGACATACATGATTTAGCTTCAAATGCATGCGAAAAAAACGAGTTAGCTTCAAATCCATTCAAAACACATGATTTAGATTCAAATCAATGCGAAGTAGAAGGCTTAGCTTCAAATCCAGCGAAACGAATGATTTAGCTTCAATACTTGCGAATATCTCTGATATAGCTTCAAGTGCAGGTGAAACAAACGAGTTAGCTTTAAATCCATGCAAAAGACATGATTTACCTTCAAATCAATGCGAATTAGGAGGCTGATCTTCGAATCCATGCGAATCAAATGGTTTAGCTTCAAATACTTGTGATATGCGTGATTTTGCTTCAACTGCATGCGAAAAAAACGAGTCAGCTTCAAATCCATTCAAAACACATGATTTAGCTTCAAAATCATTCGAAAGACATGGTTTAGCGTACTATTCATGGGAATCAAATGGTTCAGATTCAAATACTTGTGATATACATGATTTAGATTGAAATGCAGGCGAAACAAACGAGTCAGCTTCAAATCCATGCGAAACACATGATTTAGCTTCAAATGAATGCGAAGTATAAGGCTGATCTTCGAATCCATGCGAAACAAATGGTTTCGCTTCAAATACTTGTGACATACTTGATTTAGCTTCAACAGCAAGCAAAACAATCGAGTTAGCTTCAAATCCATGCGAGACACCTGACTTTGCATCAAATCAATGCGACGTAGAAGGCTTACCTTCGAATACATGCGAAAGAAATGGTTTAGCTTCGAACACTTGTGATATACATGATTTACATTCAACAGTAAGAGAAACAAACGAGTTAGCTTCAAATCCATGCGAAACACATGATTTAGCATCGAATCAATGCGAAGAAGAAGGCTTAACTTCGAATCCATGCGAAACAAATAGTTTAGCTTCAATTATATGTGATATACATAATTTAACTTCAAATGCATGCAAAACAAACGAGTTAGCTTAAAATCCATGCGAAACACATGACTTAGCATCAAATCAATGCGAAGTAGAAGGCTTAGTTTCACATCCAGCGAAACGAATGATTTAGCTTCAAATACCTGCGAATATATGTGATATAGCTTCAAATGCAGGCGAAACAAACGAGTTAGCTTTAAATCCATGCAAAAGACATGATTTACCTTCAAATCAATGCGAAGTAGAAGGCTTAGTTTGAAATCAATGCGAATCAAGTTCTTTAGCTTCAAATACTTATGATATACATGATTTAGCTTCAACTGCTTGGGAAGCAAACGAGTTAACTTCAAATCCATTCAAAACACATGATTTAGCTTCAAATCCATGCGAAACTCATGATTTAGCTTCAAATCAATGCGAAGTAGAAGGCTGATCTTCGAATCCATGCGAATCAAATGGTTTAGCTTCAAATACTTGTGACATGCGTGATTTTGCTTCAATTGCATGCAAAACCAACGAGTTAGCTTCAAATCCATGCGAAACTCATGATTTAGCTTCAAATCAATGCGAAGTAGAAGGCTGATCTTCGAATCCATCCGAATCAAATGGTTTAGATTCAAATACTTATGATATACATGATTTAGCTTCAACTGCATGCGAAACAAACGACTTAGCTTCAAATCCATGCGAAACACATGATGTAGCTTCAAATAAACGCGAATTAGGAGGCTGATCTTCGAATCCATGCGAAACAAATGGTTTAGCTTCAATTATATGTGATATACATGATTTAGCTTCAACTGCATGCAAAACCAACGAGTTAGCTTCAAATCCAAGCGAAACACATGATTTAGATTCAAATCAATGCGAAGTAGAAGGCTTAGCTTCAAATCCAGCGAAACGAATGATTTCGCTTCAATTATATGTGATATACATGATTTAGCTTCAAATGCATGCGAAACAATCGAGTTAGCTTCAAATCCATTCAAAACACATGATTTAGCTTCAAATTCATTCGAAAGACTTGGTTTAGCGTACTATTCATGGGAATCAAATGGTTCAGATTCAAATACTTGTGATATACATGATATAGCTTCAACTGCATGCGATACCAAACAGTTAGCTGCAAATACAATTCGAAACACATGATTTAACTTCCAATCAATGTGAAGTAGAAGGCTGATCTCCGAATCCACACGAAACAGATTGTTTAGTTTCAAATACTTGTAATATACATGATTTAGGTTCAAGAGCATGCGAAACAAACGTGTTAGCTTCAAATCCATGTGAAACACATGATTTAGCTTCAATTAAATGCGAAGTAGAAGGCTTATCTTCGAATCCATGCGAAACAAATGGTTTAGCTTCAAATACTTGCGAATATAAGTGATATAGCTACAAATGCAGGCGACACAAACGAGTTATCTTCAAATCCATGCGAAACACATGATTTATAATCAAATCAATGCGAAGCAGAAGGCTTAGCGTCAAATCCATGCGAAACGAATGGTTTAGCTTCAAATACTTGCGATTATAATTGATATAGCTTCAAATGCAGGTGACACAAGCGAGATAGCTTCAAATCCATGCGAAACACATGATTTAACTTTCAATCAATGTGAAGTAGAAGGCTTAGCTTCAAATCTATGTGAAAACAAATGTTTCAGCTTCAAATACTTGTGATATACATGATTTAGATTCAACTTCATGCAAAACCAACGAGTTAGCTTCAAATCCAAGCGAAACACATGATTTAGATTCAAATCAATGCGAAGTAGATGGCTTAGCTTGAAATCCAGCGAAACGAATGACTTAGCTTCAAACACTTGCGGATATCACTGATATAGCTTCAAATGCAGGCGACACAAACGAGTTATCTTCAAATCCATGCGAAACACATGATTTATAATCAAATCAATGCGAAGCAGAAGGCTTAGCGTCAAATCCATGCGAAACGAATGGTTTAGCTTCAAATACTTGCGATTATAATTGATATAGCTTCAAATGCAGGTGACACAAGCGAGATAGCTTCAAATCCATGCGAAACACATGATTTAACTTTCAATCAATGTGAAGTAGAAGGCTTAGCTTCAAATCTATGTGAAACAAATGGTTCAGCTTCAAATACTTGTGATATACATGATTTAGATTCAACTTCATGCAAAACCAACGAGTTAGCTTCAAATCCAAGCGAAACACATGATTTAGATTCAAATCAATGCGAAGTAGATGGCTTAGCTTGAAATCCAGCGAAACGAATGATTTAGCTTCAAACACTTGCGGATATCACTGATATAGCTTCAAATGCAGGTGAAACAAACGAGTTAGCTTTAAATCCATGCAAAAGACATGATTTACCTTCAAATCAATGCGAAGTAGAAGGCTTAGTTTGAAATCCAGGCGATTAAAGTTCTTTAGCTTCAAATACTTATGATATACATGATTTAGATTCAACTGCTTGGGAAGCAAACGAGTTAACTTCAAATCCATTCAAAACACATGATTTAGCTTCAAATCCATGCGAAACGCATGATTTAGCTTCAAATCAATGCGAAGTATAAGGCTGATCTTCGAATCCATGCGAATCAAATGGTTTAGCTTCAAATACTTGTGATATGCGTGATTTTGCTTCAATTGCATGCAAAACCAACGAGTTAGCTTCAAATCCAAGCGAAACACATGATTTAGATTCAAATCAATGCGAAATAGAAGGCTTAGCTTCAAATCCAGCGAAACGAATGATTTAGCTTCAATACTTGCGAATATCTCTGATATAGCTTCAAGTGCAGGTGAAACAAACGAGTTAGCTTTAAATCCATGAAAAAGGCATGGTTTACCTTCGAATCAATGCGAAGTAGAAGGATTAGTTTGAAATCCATGCGAATAAAGTTCTTTCGCTTCAAATACTTATGATATACATGATTTAGCTTCAACTGCATGCGAAACAAACGACTTAGCTGCAAATCCATGCGAAACACATGATATAGCTTCAAATAAACGCGAATTAGGAGGCTGATCTTCGAATCCATGCGAAACAAATGGTTTAGCTTTAATTATATGTGACATACATGATTTAGCTTCAAATGCATGCGAAAAAAACGAGTTAGCTTCAAATCCATTCAAAACACATGATTTAGATTCAAATCAATGCGAAGTAGAAGGCTTAGCTTCAAATCCAGCGAAACGAATGGTTTAGCTTCAAATACTTGCGATTATAATTGATATAAGCTTCAAATGCAGGTGACACAAGCGAGATAGCTTCAAATCCATGCGAAACACATGATTTAACTTTCAATCAATGTGAAGTAGAAGGCTTAGCTTCAAATCTATGTGAAACAAATGTTTCAGCTTCAAATACTTGTGATATACATGATTTAGATTCAACTTCATGCAAAACCAACGAGTTAGCTTCAAATCCAAGCGAAACACATGATTTAGATTCAAATCAATGCGAAATAGAAGGCTTAGCTTGAAATCCAGCGAAACGAATGATTTAGCTTCAAACACTTGCGAATATCACTGATTTAGCTTCAAATGCAGGTGAAACAAACGAGTTAGCTTTAATCCATGAAAAAGGCATGATATACCTTCGAATCAATGCGAAGTAGAAGGATTAGTTTGAAATCCATGCGAATAAAATTCTTTCGCTTCAAATACTTATGATATACATGATTTAGCTTCAACTGCATGCGAAACAAACGACTTAGCTGCAAATCCATGCGAAACACATGATATAGCTTCAAATAAACGCGAATTAGCAGGCTGATCTTCGAATCCATGCGAAACAAATGGTTTAGCTTTAATTATATGTGACATACATGATTTAGCTTCAAATGCATGCGAAAAAAAACGAGTTAGCTTCAAATCCATTCAAAACACATGATTTAGATTCAAATCAATGCGAAGTAGAAGGCTTAGCTTCAAATCCAGCGAAACGAATGATTTAGCTTCAATACTTGCGAATATCTCTGACATAGCTTCAAGTGCAGGTGAAACAAACGAGTTAGCTTTAAATCCATGCAAAAGACATGATTTACCTTCAAATCAATGCGAATTAGGAGGCTGATCTTCGAATCCATGCGAATCAAATGGTTTAGCTTCAAATACTTGTGATATGCGTGATTTGCTTCAACTGCATGCGAAAAAAACGAGTCAGCTTCAAATCCATTCAAAACACATGATTTAGCTTCAAATTCATTCGAAAGACATGGTTTAGCGTACTATTCATGGGAATCAAATGGTTCATTTTCAAATACATGTGATATATATGAGTTAGCTTGAAATGCAGGCGAAACCAACGAGTTGGCTTCAAATCCAAGCGAAACACATGATTTAGATTCAAATCAATGCGAAGTAGAAGGCTTAGCTTCAAATCCATGCGAAACAAATGGTTTAGCTTCAATTATATGTGATATACATGATTTAGCTTCAAATGCATGCGAAAAAAACGAGTTAGCTTCAAATCCATTCAAAACACATGATTTAGCATCAAATTCGTCCGAAAGACATGGTTTAGCGTACTATTCATGGGAATCAAATGGTTCAGATTCAAATACTTGTGATATACATGATTTAGATTGAAATGCAGGCGAAACAAACGAGTCAGCTTTAAATCCATGCGAAACACATGATTTAGCTTCAAATGAATGCGAAGTATAAGGCTGATCTTCGAATCCATGCGAAACAAATGGTTTCGCTTCAAATACTTGTGACATACTTGATTTAGCATCAACAGCAAGCGAAACAATCGAGTTAGCTTCAAATCCATGCGAGACACCTGACTTTGCATCAAATCAATGCGACGTAGAAGGCTTACCTTCGAATACATGCGAAACAAATGGTTTAGCTTCGAACACTTGTGATATACATGATTTACATTCAACAGTAAGAGAAACAAACGAGTTAGCTTCAAATCCATGCGAAACACATGATTTAGCATCGAATCAATGCGAAGAAGAAGGCTTAACTTCGAATCCATGCGAAACAAATAGTTTAGCTTCAATTATATGTGATATACATAATTTAGCTTCAAATGCATGCAAAACAAACGAGTTAGCTTAAAATCCATGCGAAACACATGACATAGCATCAAATCAATGCGAAGTAGAAGGCTTAGTTTCACATCCAGCGAAACGAATGATTTAGCTTCAAATACCTGCGAATATATGTGATATAGCTTCAAATGCAGGCGAAACAACGAGTTAGCTTCAAATCCATGCGAAACTCATGATTTAGCTTCAAATCAATGCGAAGTAGAAGGCTGACCTTCGAATCCATGCGAATCAAATGGTTTGGATTCAAATACTTATGATATACATGATTTAGCTTCAACTGCATGCGAAACAAACGACTTAGCTTCAAATCCATGCGAAACACATGATGTAGCTTCAAATAAACGCGAATTAGGAGGCTGATCTTCGAATCCATGCGAAACAAATGGTTTAGCTTCAATTATATGTGATATACATGATTTAGCTTCAACTGCATGCAAAACCAACGAGTTAGCTTCAAATCCAAGCGAAACACATGATTTAGATTCAAATCAATGCGAAGTAGAAGGCTTAGCTTCAAATCCAGCGAAACGAATGATTTCGCTTCAATTATATGTGATATACATGATTTAGCTTCAAATGCATGCGAAACAAACGTGTTAGCTTCAAATCCATTCAAAACACATGATTTAGCTTCAAATTCATTCGAAAGACTTGGTTTAGCGTACTATTCATGGGAATCAAATGGTTCAGATTCAAATACTTGTGATATACATGATATAGCTTCAAATGCAGGCGAAACAAACGAGTTATCTTCAAATCGATGCGAAACTCATGATTTACCTTCAAATCAATGCGATGTAGAAGGCTTAGTTTGAAATCCATGCGAATCAAGTTCTTTAGCTTCAAATACTTATGATATACATGATTTAGCTTCAACTGCATGCGAAACAAACAAGTTAGCTTCAAATCCAAGCGAAACACATGATTTAGATTCAAATTCATGCGAAACACATGGTTTAGCTTAATATTCATGCGAAACAAATGCTTCAGCTTCAAATACTTGTGATATAGATGATTTAGATTCATCTGCATGCGAAACAAACGACTTAGCTTCAAATCCATGCGAACCACATGATTTAGCTTCAAATGAATGCGAAGTATAAGGCTGATCTTCGAATCCATGCGAAACAAATGGTTTCGCTTCAAATACTTGTGACATACTTGATTTAGCTTCAACAGCAAGCGAAACAATCGAGTTAGCTTCAAATCCATGCGAGACACCTGACTTTGCATCAAATCAATGCGACGTAGAAGGCTTACCTTCGAATACATGCGAAACAAATGGTTTAGCTTCGAACACTTGTGATATACATGATTTACATTCAACAGTAAGAGAAACAAACGAGTTAGCTTCAAATCCATGCGAAACACATGATTTAGCATCGAATCAATGCGAAGAAGAAGGCTTAACTTCGAATCCATGCGAAACAAATAGTTTAGCTTCAATTATATGTGATATACATAATTTAGCTTCAAATGCATGCAAAACAAACGAGTTAGCTTAAAATCCATGC